>NW_015388110.1:112100-193801 GCF_001527695.2 Protobothrops mucrosquamatus | reverse complement strand
ACGTGGTTGTTCCAGCAAGCGGGACTGGCCTAGGGGATTTTATAGGGGTTTTAATTACTTTTAAATTGGACATTCTCAAATATTTCGTTTTAATTAAATTTTAACTAGGTGTAATATGTTAGCTTTTTATCATTTGTCAGCCGCCCTGAGTCCGAAAGGAGAAGGGCGGGATATAAATGCAATTAATAATAATAATAAATAATAATATGAAAGAAGACGTTTTTTCTTCAGAAAGGTGGACAGTCCAAAAGAGAGGAAAATAAGTATGGCAGCCCTCCAAAACAAAGCACAGTATAAAAAAATGGTGCAACAGTTCTATATGCTGGCCATTAACAAAAAAAAAAAAAGAAATCTTATAGATTTCTGCTATACGGTGCTGATGCAATGATTCTTTCCCTCACATAGATAGTTCTCGGGAGAAATATGTAGACCTTATCAGGATTTTTTTTTTTAAGGGAAAGGGGCTGGAATCAATCTTTTAAAGACCAAAATAGGTCTTTCTTGGGATCATTGGCAAACTGGAAATAACACTGAACAAGATTCAGTCTTCAAATACCATGCCTAATTTTCCCTCCAAAGTTTGATGGAAATAGATTAGAGCAGAGGTCCCCAACCTTTTGTGCACCAGGGATCGGTTACGTGGAGAGTTTTTCCGCGGACTGGAGGGGGCATGGTTTTGTATGCTTCCTGCCTCCCGCGGATGGGGCTTTGCTTGTTTGTGCGGCCTGGTTGCTGGCATGCTGCGGCCCGGTACCAGTCCATGGACCAGGGGTTGGAGACCCCAGGATTAGAGCCATTTTTTTCCAAAGCCAACAAAGCACCAAGGGAATACCATTCCATTCATACCTGCCAATCATTAAACTTTTTAGATGCTACATGGTGCACAGGCTTGCATCTAAAGTGATTTTAAACCCTTAGACTCTGTTCAGTCTAGGTTCTGATAAGCCATTTTATGTGTCCAGTGCAGTATTTCAAATGCTTTAATCAACTTGGAAACTGATATGATTATACTGGAGGCAAGTGTGTTTGTTGACTCTGCTATTGGCTTAAAACCCTCTTTTCCAATGGCCCACTGGCCCTATTAATTTTCCTTCATTGCTTTTCATCAATGTGGAAAGAAAAAAGCTTAGATGACTTCTGTTACTGGGGCCCTTCTGTCTACTCCATGCTGCCCCTGCACTCAGAGAAAGTTAAAGCCAAAATCCATGGAAGAATCTTAAACATTGCAAAGTAGATAGATATGAATGTTAGAACCAACATAGAGTTATGCTTACAGACTACTTATTCAAACCTGTTTGCCTGGAAGACTATACAATATTTTCTTTGCTTCAATGCTTTACCCATGGCAGTAGTCAATGGGAGCTATAGTAAGAGACCCTTACTCTTTCTATACCAACTTATATGCAGAAATACGTCTATTTCTTTTAAACAAAGAATACCTATTTTATGAGGGATGGGTAGTCTACCGTGTTTCCCTGAAAGTAAGGCCTACCCTGAAAATAAGCCCTAGCTTGATTTTTGGGGGTGGGCCTAATATAAGCCCTGCCCCCAAAATAAGCCCTAGTTTTGGAGCAAGGCACACGCCTAAAAATCAAGCTAGGGAGGGGGGTGTGGACCTGTCCTACGCGCCCTGCACACCACTTACCTTGCAGCCAGGCCTCTCCTCGCCGGCCTACTTCTTCTGCGGCATCCTCTGCTGCCAGGCCTGCATTTCTCAGTCACAGGCCTTTCCAGAAGGCCTCTGCAGCTGCACAGGCCTTCTGGAAGCACCTGACTGTGAAATGCAGGCTGGAGCTCCATTCCCAGCTGCAGAATGAAGCTGCTCCTTCAGCCGCAGAAGAAGTGGACCAGCTGGATGGGGCTGTTGGTGCCAGAGGTGAGTATAAAAGACTCACCTGGAAAATAAGACCTGGTACCTCTTTTGGAGGCAAAAAAAGAAAAATGACCCACTCTTATTGTCGGGGAAACACTATTATTTCCTACTCGCAGACCAAGACCCGAGCAGTGCTTAAGTTTGTATCTGCAGCAATTTCCATAAAAAGGCATTAGATATCTTGGAGTGATGATATTATGAACTCTACTCCCTCTTTTCTTTTATTGTATTTCTATCTTTATCCTATTTGTATTTTACCATATGTTTTATTGTGTTTTAATTCATTTTTTCCTGACACTGGTTTTAGGCTTTATATAACTGTTACATTGTAGTTGATCATTGCTTCTAAGGTTGTTTTTTTCCTTTGCTGGTCATTAGCCATTGTTCAATACATTTGAAAATTTGATACTTACTTGTCTCAACAGGTCCTCAAACCTTAATTCTCTGAAGAAATAAAAATGTCTTAGATATATATGTAAACAAAATGAATAAACAAAAGAAATTGACTCCATATAACAGAAATAATCTATAAATGTTAAGCAAATATACAGTGAATTCAGAAGAACAAAATGAAATGAAAGAATCCCATGACCATAAATTGTATTTTCTATGAAGCTTTGAAAACTAAATGGATATATTTATAAAAATTCAAGACACAACAGTAACAAATTATAAAACTTTATTACTCTGTTAAAAATAAGTTTAGAAAATTCAGTAAGTACAGTCTGCTCATATTATCAAGAGCATATTTTGAAATAAAATAAGTGTCAAATATTTACAAGAAATAGAAAAAACTTTAAAACTGAGTATGGCAAGAGTATTTAAAATTCTACAGTCAATTAATTGATTACAGCAGTGCTAATTATCCCTATACAAATAGAAAATTGGATGTGAATAATAATAATCATTGATAATAATTGTATTGAAGTTGTGTTATGCTTTAATTAGGCTGTAAACAATTCAATTATTAGTCATGAACCATGGTATTTGATTCTTTCCTTAATAAAATGCAGAGCAAAATGTAGGATAAATCCTATTGACCTCACTAGTATATGAATGCACCATAAGCTCATTTTATTTTCTAGAATACCCTACCAAAATGCAATAAAAATTTGCTCATGGATGTCACCTATTTATATAATTTCCTCACAGGACTTCCAAGGGGTAGGGATTATTTGCAATATCTTCCAATGAACAGATGGAAATACTTATGCCTTGTGATGATGAAGTCAGTGAGACATGTCTAGGTTTTGTCAATCTACTAAGAATTTAAATTAAAAACATTATTTTTAGGGATATAGTCATATTTTCTCATATTGAAAATGACATTTATGAGTGTTTGGGTTTTTCTCCTTTTGCAAAAATAGATTATTTATTATATAAAATTTGCAAAATTTATATGGACTTGTATTCTATTAAAAAATAAAATGATCACAATTTTAAATTCTCAATTCTTTAAAGTATCGTTATTTTCTTTGTATAAATGAGTCGTACTATATCACCACCCCCCAAAATAAAATTGATTCAAAGCCTGCATTAGCTGCACAATCATTAGTTATATAGCCTGGGAAATCAAAACTGCACTTGAATTTGGTCAGGTGTCAGGAAATAATATTTAATTCCTTTCAGACTATGAGCTTTTATATTAATTGTATTAGAGAAGAATAGCACAATCTTTAATTAAGTATGCCATCATACCCAGATCAAAGAAGTTAGTTTTTCTTAATAGTTCTATGCCATGTCAGCACAAAATTCCAAAAGTTACATGACAAAGGGTGCAAAGCAGTTCACTATATGAAATTATTTGTGGAAGGCATTGCTTTACCTTTTAAGCAAGATGATGTTAGAACATTGAAAATGGGTTAGCATGCACTTTATTGCTTGTCCAAGTGGAAGCATCTGGCAAAAAAATTCCCAGGAGGCTCAGTTCAACTGATTTCATCATAAATCACAGTCTGATCTCCCTCCCTCTCTCTCTCTCTGTGTGTGTTTGTATGCAAACTACTCCTTGTTCTTCTACATGACAACATGGGCTATAAAATACAATTTAAACACTATGGGCAAATCTTCCTTGTTCAGGTTTTATAAATGTATAAAAAGTATAAAAAAATTTAAATAATCCATTAGCAATTTTTATTGCCTAGTAAAGTAGAAAAGGCCGTTTTAACTTTGAATGCTGAGCACTCAAGTGTCTAACAAACTTAATAGATCCTGGCTGATTTCTTAGTGTGGCTGTCACTATGGTTTATAAGGGCCATTAATTTTATAATTAACCATGATATTTGTAAAGCAATACTGTTTGGGCAGATTAAAATCTCTCTAGTGACAGACAATAATAATTTATGATTTATTCATTTATCAACATTCAATTTTCAGCTCAAAGATATGGTTTGAATCAGTTTTATTTGTTCCCCTATTGGAAAGGAAATTAACTAACAATGTTAGCTTCGTTCATTATTTAAGATGGCTTGGTTTTGCCAAAACGAAAGTAACAAATAGCTATGTGCTGTAATCCATAAAATTCTGTGAAAAATTACAATGAGAACAATACCTTTAGTGGCAAATTTTGTATACATTTGGAATACAAAAGCATCCAAAAGTTTACTCTGCGTTGCCTGTGTGCATATATAAATTGATAGTGAATTCTATTTTATTTTAAATGAATTCTATTTTATTAAAAGAAATGCCTCAGTTACACAGATCCAAAATATTCTGTCAGCACGTGTAGAACTATCCACAAATCAGGCTTAAGGCTGTAAAGTTGAGCTGCAAAATATTATAAGAATAAGTTTGTAGGAGAAATAAACCTATTATGCGGCTAAATGTTCATCTGGAAGTTAACGTACTTTGGGAGAATTAAATTTGTGACTGACTAGAAGTTTGGTAAATCTAAACTGGGGATTTAGTCTTCAACTATTGATGCTATGCAGATGAACTACAGTATGGATCTTGGAGGAGACTGAAATCTGTTAAAAATATCATTAGCTCTGTCAACCATTCTATTATTTAATAATAGCATTTTTAAAATTAGGTGGCTGTCAATATTGAAAGATTCTTCTAATTGGCCATTAACAAGCCAATTTGGAAATATAAAAACTGGAGGGATGGGTGGAACAAGGGAAAGTCTTAGTAGAAAAATTCATCTCATTTGTATCAAGATATTCCAAATGTGCATCTAATAGAATTAAAATGGAAATAACAAATATAAACATCTTTTCTTCCTTAAAGATAATCAAACTTCTTGGGTTACTGTAGTAGAAATTGTAGCTTTTTCATAACTTTTACAAGAGTAGCATGTGAAATGTTTCACTTTCTAGAACATCAGAATTTAAGATTATCTCAATATTAGAGAGCTATTTTTTTTCCTACCATACTTAAGAAAATATGAGATACGAAGGGGAAAAAAATTAAGAGGGCTTGTTTAGGGCGTCAGATAGTATAGCTAGCAGATAGTAGGGGAGCAATCACAACACTTTCTACTGGATTACAGAAGTTCATGTATGTTAAGATTATCTGGACTATATACATTGAAGATAGCAATTCATTAAATTTAATGGAGATGGTGATGAAAGAGACCAAATTAACATGAGTACTTGCTTTTATATGGTTTCTTTGCTAACACAGATGTTTAGAATGGAAAGTGATCAGTTTTAGAACATGTCATTGCACATAGTCAAGCAATACTAAGATACATGTTAATTAATTTAATAGGTATTTTTTTAATGCTTACATTCTCTTCATAGGAATTCCTCCATACTATTACTACTCCATACTCTATACTACCACTCCATGCATACGCCATTCTCCACCATACATCTCACCCACATGGAGAAGTTGTGCAGAGCTGTTTTTAATACACATTTAGGGGCCTGCCAACTCACAGAAGGGCAAGTTTAAATAAACAATTGCTCTACTAAGGTCAGTGATACATTCTAAGGGCTGAAAATTAACATTCTGCAGAATGATATAAAATATTGTATTTATTTACTACTTTTAGTACTCAAAAATATTTGTAGTTCACCTTTAATAAATAGCTGTGAAATTAATTGTCTTTCTAACTAAATTCAAACAATAAAATCAAAGTAGCAAAAATCTGTTGAAATGTCACTTTGTGAAGAAGATCATTGTTAATGTAACAGAATTGTTCATGTTTGTGCTTTCTTGAGTTTTATAGCTGCCTAGGGCTGAATTTGTGGTGAAGTTGCCAAAATTTTGCATCCTTCAAATATAACCCAACTCTATTAGACAGGTCCAAGGAGTGTAGCAATTGACAAAACAATAAACTGCCTAATGTGCAGCACAGAAGTTCAAAAAACATGCTCAACAGCCCTCTTTTTTCTTTATTTCATTTATTCATCCAGTGGAATCTTATGAAACAAAACAGAACCTAAAAGAAACAAAACAAATACATGAGAAATAATGGCTATAATGATTAACAAAAATTAACACAAAGATCCAAACACAAATAAATTCTTAAAAATCAAATAAACCTGAAATGCATTTACATACCATATTATGTCAAAAACATAAATGAAAAAAAAATGCAAATGTAGTTCAATAAATTTTAATATGACTTATGTGTATGGTTTAATTTACAAATAAAATAACATGCACAACTGAATCTGATACATTTAGGGCAAAAGCAGCCCTAAAAAACATTTCTGAGTATAAGTTCTGCTTTACTCCCAACTAGCCAGAGAGGAAGAAACAACTATATAAGCCCATTCCACTATAATTTTTTTTTTTTTTTAAGTAGGGGAAAATTATAGGGATCAGGCAGAGAAGCAGAAGCCAATTTGCTCACTTGCTCAGTAGATTGGTAAAGAAAGGGGTGGATTTATATTGGTAGTAGAACGTAAAAAATCATTATGTGAAAAAACTCAAGTATGCTGCAAATGTAGCAGCGGAGGACCCCTATATATTAGAAGAAACAATTCATTCAAAAACTTTGAGTAAGATAAATGGAACTTGTTTGTCCTGAGGAAGGACTATGGCTGAAATGTAAGAACAATGTTTACAAATAAAGTTCCTGTCTAAGGGGATTCCCATATATGAGACATCCTGCTTCACAGTGGCTAAAACCCTATTTGAAGCCATCCCGTTTAAGGGTTATCTGTCCGACTCATATCTGGATAAAGAGCCATATAGAGAGCAGGAAACCCTTCAAAAAGGAGCATCAAGAAGTAAACCAACCAGGAATCACAGATTATCTAGTCCAGGGGTTCCCAACCTCAGCCATTTTATGACTTGTGGACTTTAACTCTCAGAATTCCTCAGCCAGCCATGCTGGCTGAGGAATTCTGGGAGTTGAAGTCCACAAAGTCATAAGGTGGTCGAGGTTGGGGACCTTTGATTTCTAGTCCAAGCTTTTTTTCACTATAATAACATTTATTTTATTTCTAGTTACATTATACTTAATGTTTCTAATTGTGCAGAGACATTTACAAATTCCATATGCAATTTTTGTGCAAATCTTTGTTTTTTTTGTGGGCTACAATTCTGCCTCTTTGGGCAATATGACAAACCTGAGAGCCAACTGATTTTGTGGTTAAGGCACCAACCACGAAACAGGTGACTGGAATTCTAGTCCTGCCTTAGGCATGAAAGCCAACTGGGTAACTTTGGGCCAATCATTCTCATTGTTGTGGGGAAAACAAGAGGAGGAAAGAGCATTAGGTATTAGGTATATTATAAAAATAATAAAGGCAGGATAAAAAAAATCTTAAAAAACCATTGCTACCCTTTCTTGTTCAACATTTCCACTGAAAAGTCCCAGCATGTACAACAAAATATGTAAGACAATATTTGTCTTGTTTCGTTGTGATAGCAGAGTACCATTCTTATCTCAGTGCTTTAAACTAGCATCAATTTTCTCTTCAGCATTTTTGCTGCCAAAGTTCTTTAACAAATTATAAACATGTATATTTTTTTGCAGTACTTTTGCGATTTCTAACACAGAAAGATTCCGTGTAGAAAATTTCTCTCAACTGAAGTTGCCACAGAGTTTGTTTGTTGTTTGTCTTTCCATTTATCACACTATATGTATCAATAAAAAAAAATTGGCACGTATAATGGGGTAAACAGCAATTACCTCATTTGAATTCCATCTGATTGCTAATTAAATACCTGAGGCAGCCAGATTATTTTCTGCTTCACTGTAGGCAACAGAATATGTGCAAAACCAAACAAGCTTACTAGATGTGATTTCATGTTTCTAATAGGGCTTGCCTAAATTCCTTTTTGTTGAAACAATCACTATTCCTTGCCACAAAAAGCCAAGAAAAACAAATAGAATAAAAGGGATTTGGCTAAATCACACATAGAAATTATAATCTTAAAGCAAAGGCAATCAATTACAACTGCCAGGATTCTGTAGTCATCTGTTTCAAGGAAAAGGCTTTAGGATATTAAAAAGATTAATTTTAAGGGATAATACTTGCTGCAATGTCAACTGCTTCTGAATAATACCACATTCATTTTATGTTAATACTTCACAGTGAAATAAAATATAATGGCACTGTTAATCTTCTCAGTAAACTAGGTATGAACAGATAGGCTTCAGCCACTCTGCTATATAGCAGCACTTTGGTAGCATTTGAAGATTAGAAGTCAGTGTAAACTCATTGATTAATTAATCCTGTACAGAGAAGTTTATCATCTAGTACAGGCATGTCAAACTCGCAACGTCACAAGACGTCGTGCGACATATTGCGACTTTTTCCCCATTGCTGGCAATGGGGTGGGCGCGGTTTCAGTATGATACATCCGGCCCGCGGGCCGGCAGTTTGACATACTGATCTAGTAGAAAACTAGACAACAAAACAATGAGTTATTCTGAAGGAAAAAGTGTTTTTTCCTGTGAAAGGTAGCATCCTCAGCCAGATACCTTTCAGGTATTTTAGAATGCCACCATCCTTGCTAAAAATACAATGAATGTTGTAGTGCATTTCATCTCAAATAAATAAAGTTAGGGGAGACCACACCATGGTAGTTCCAAGTATGTGTTACCTGTGCATGTGTGTGTGTATGTTATTCAATGCTGATTACCACTAGAACTATTTTAAATATATATATATATAAATATAAACTTTGCTTTCACATACAGTAATTTGGAAATGATTAAGACCCTCACATGAGTAATAATTTATTGAGAGATTTAAAAAAAAGATTGCTGGTAAATTAAAAGGAAGAGAAAGAGGGAGAGAAGTAAGGAAGAAAGAAATGCAGCGATATTCCTCCCCAATTATCGAACTGTTCAGAACTGGACAAAAACAAACAATTGGTCCTTTTCATTTGTTATTTGGAACTACCAGATTATTTTAGGCAGTAATGTTGTTTATTGCTACTTTATACTTTGTACATGATTTTACTTATTTTGTTTACCGAAAAGAAAAGAACATGCTTACTTGTTTCTGAAAACCATTTTCTAGGCAAGAATGTATTAATATTTTATGTCATCAGCAAAATACAGACATGGCATAGATAACTTGGAGCATTTTTATATAAAATTTTATGAAGAACCAATAATGTTGGAGTCAATAAATCAACATCTTACAATGAAAATATTCAAAGTCTACTACTATTTTATACGGCTTGCAACATACATTCAATTTTTTCTTCTTTTCTTAACTGCATGTATTTTGTAATCACCCATAGCTAAGACAAATACTTAAATTTGCACTTTCTTTTTATATGCTAGCCTCTATTGAACATGGGAATGACAAGGAAGAACAACAAAAAAAGAATAGTTTAAAAACTCTGGATTATTTTCTTATCTCACATTGATAGTCAGGCCCAAGTAACAGGTGTAAATCTAATATGGAGCCTTTACTGAGTAACTTTAGACAATTCCTAATGACTAGCTTGCTTTTGCAAATGTTTAATCAATGCACAGGGAGATTAAGTGAATCATTGAGCAAGATCACATATCCTTTAGTTGCTGAAATAAGCTGCAGGCCAGGCTCCTTTTTAGCTTTCCTTGAACTTCTGCAAACATATAATCAGAGTAATAGGTGCAAACCTACCACTCTTCAATAGTGTCAGACTGCTGGATACTTAAAAACCTTTCTCAACACTCTTGTATGCTGATATATATGAAAGGATATTTAAAATAAAAGGGAATTTACTGATGCAATTCTCCTGGTGTTTCTTATATATGTTTGTTTGGGATTTTATGGTTTTAACTATATACTCAATTCCTATTGTGTTGTTCAATAAATCTGCAAAGCAAATAAATATAGACTAAATAGGCTTTAAAGCTATATTTATGTACATTTCCCCAAAAAAAATCCCTTCTAGTCATGGGGCTTGGTTTTTCTGCATGATAACTGTGGCAAGATTGTTGTATGCACAAAGATGGAAAAATGTGGCAATACCCACAATTACAGAGTGATTGGTGAAGATAATGGAATTTTCTGAGCTGGCCAAATTTACTTCTTTGATTACAGAAAAGACAATATCTTACTGGAAACTCTTTATGTACTTTTGGTGTAAAAGAAAAAATGAACGTGATTTAAGGCAGAGGTCCCCAACCTTTTGAGCACCAGGGACTGGTTCCATGGAGAGAGGTTTTTCCATGGACCAGATAGTGTGTGGTTTTGTGTGCTGCCTGCATCCCACAGATGGGGCTTTGCTTGTTTGTGCGGACCAGTTGCTGGCATGCCGCAGCCCGGTACTGGTCCACGGACCAGGGGTTGGGGACCCCTGATTTAAGGAATTGGTGATTAGATAAGATAGATTATAAAAAGAAGAAAGTTATACTTTAATTTTAGAAAAAATGGTAAATTTAAAATTGTGTTTATAACTGCTGTAAATAAGAACGGAAGTCACATCTTTTTATATTTTTCTTTATTTTACTTTTTTCCTTTCCTGCACTTATAGCTATTTTCTTTTTTCTTACTTGCTTTGTATTAATCTGTATTAATTTTTATCTTCCACTCACATGTGCTCCAGACAGCTGCTCCTTGCAAGGAGACCACAGGACAGTGATTTTGATAAGTCTGAACACTGGGGAGAGTAAGATTAGCTGTCTTGCTTGCAACCAAAGTGGAGCCTTTTAAAGGACACTAAGTTCACATACCTTACTTTCTAAACACTTATGAAATTTACCCATTAATTAATTTTAAGTTATCAGAGACCTTCAGAATGACAAGTTGGAAAGGGCCAGGTGAGTCTGCCTTCAATCATGAATGGAAGAAAGTTTTAATCATAACCTTAGAATTTAAAGAATCTGAAATAAATAGGAAAAAGTTAAATAAGATTTTGATCTTAGAAACGTATAGACAGATTAAGGGTCTGGATAAAATTAGAATATTAAAAATATGTTTTCAGAGAAAAGATGGTAAATAGATACGATGGAAATAAAGCATATGATACATAAAATAAAATTACACATGTCAATAAATAAATATTATAGATGACTCTTTCTTTGTGTTCATAGCAATATGGAACAATGTAGTAGCATGTGACTGCCAATTGAGATATGATGTAAATTAGATCTTAAACTATGTAATTTATACACATGTATTAAATAGCAATCCTTGAGGAGCTGATCAATAATGTGATAAGTAGGGGTTGGAATGAAATGTTTGGGTTTTTTCCCCCTGCCATGGAATGAATCAAAATTATCTGTCAGAAGCTGTCATTTACCTTTTAGAGGAAGTCTGTTATGAAAGCTACATTTGAGGTACATAGGGTAGTACAGTGATGGCGAATCTTTTAGAGACCGAGTGCCCAAACTGCAACCCAAAACCCACTTATGCATCGTCGGGTGCCGGGTGGGCATGGCCATTGGCTGGGTGTGGCCCATTGGGTAGGCATGGCTGCAGTGGTAACGGCAGACTGGGTGGGACTAAAAAAATCAATCAATCAATTCAAACTTTGCAAGATCTTTTTTTTTCCCCGCAAGAAGTTGAAATTGACTGATTAATTGAACTTTTTTTTTTTTTGCACACGGCGGCGGAGGCCTAAAGCGAAAAGGTTTTATAAAACCCAGCTGAAGACCTAGGACTGGGGCAATGGCACGCGTGCCCAGAGAGAGGGCTCTGAGTGCCGCCTCTGGCACCCGTGCCATAGGTTCGCCACCACTGGGGTAGTATCTAAGTTGCCTATTAGGGAACTAAATAAATTACACTCTCATAATGCCAAGTTTATTTTATTTATTATGTATTTATATCCTGCCTTTATTGTTTTTGTAAATAATTTAAAGGGGCAAACATACCTAATACTCCTTTCCTCCACCTATTTTCCCCATAACAACCCCATGAGGCAAATTGGGCTGAGAGAGAGTGATTGGCCCAAGGTCACTCAGCTGGCTTTCATGGCTAAGGCGGGACCTGAACGCATGGTCTCTTGCTTTGTAGCCTGGTGCTTTAACCAAACAATAAAATGCTGAAAATCTATTCCACTAAAGGAGTCAGAATCAAGTTTACACGGAGCATTCCCAAAGCAGCTGACTTTGGAATTTAAATTGGAACCACCAATTAAAAAACTGAGTCAATACTTATGGTGTTTACAAAAATCATGAATGTTGACTCCATGCACAGAGTTAATGCCATGACTAGTTTTGTCCTGTCAAGAGAACTGATTAAAAAAAAATAATGTTGATTCAATATTAAATATTGATTAAAAGTGCATGTGTACCATAAATGCAAAATTATCGTCCTTCTTTTCCTTTTCAGCCCTTCTCAGATTCAAAAAAAGTCACCTCAAGGGCAGAAGAAGGCCTTAATCAATTTTAACAAGTCTTTTTGTTCCTGTGCCATATCCTAATCCACTTTTGAAAATTCCCTCATTTTTCAAGCACATTGCCACATAGTGAAAGTCTGTTTAGAAGCTTCTGCTTGAGGAACACAAGTACACAACCCCTTGGGCACACAAACAGATTTAATTCTATATCTGCATACACGACTTTTTTCCCGTTTTTAATCCTGTTTTTAAACAGAAAATCAGTGTTTATGTTTGTCATTCTAGAGTGATGATTTAGAATTTCTATTTAAATTTTTAATTGGTCAGCTTCCATCCCAGAGGACTCAGAATTAGGTCAGTAAATCAGGTCAAACGTTCATGCCTATAACATCTCTTTTGTCTCTCCCCGTTTTTTCCACTTTTCTGGAGTATGAGCAGGTTTTGATGAAGGGGATCTCTGAATATTCCTCCTGCAAGTAAGGACAGTGTGCTAATAAAAAGCTGTTCTTATTTGTACAGAAGGAACACCCAACTATGTAACTATGCTCTTATGGACAAAAGGAGAGGGGTAGAATAAAAAGACTATGAGCCGATATTCTTAACTGTGCTGCAGCTGGGGAGATTGGATGGGATAAAAATAATTATTTAAGCTCAGAAACAAAAACTTTGCTTAGGACAAATTGAAACCTGCCCTGCTTTATGCAACAGTGTCAGGTTTTAAGTCCAGCAGTTGCATCTCTGAAATGTCATGACATCTTCGGGCTGTCACTCAGGCAGCATGTTAAGACAGGCTTTTCCACATGTTTAAGCAGAGAGTATGCTTGGGTCAAAAATTCAGCTGATTTTTTTTTTTAATTGGTGGTTCCAATTTAAATTCCAAAGTCAGCTGCTTTGGGAATGCTCCGTGTAAACTTGATTCTGACTCCTTTAGTGGAATAGATTTTCAGCATTTTATTGTCAGCAGTAGCTCCGCTCCAGCCCGACCAGTCCCAACAGCCAATATCATTCCCAGGCCTAATGATCAACACCCAACTCCCTGGCCCTTCATTCCACTTGGCCCTATTAGGCTGGGGAAGGGAACCAGGCCTATCAGCCAGCAGGAGAAACAAAAGAGGAAACTCCAAAGAATTTTGTCTTGGGTGGGCAAAGGCTTTCTACTTTATTTCACACTTCTACATTGCCTCTTGTTTTCAGTGCCAGGAGGATCCTGCAATAACCTGATGAAAGGGATGAGATTTCCAGTAAGTAAGCATGAACAGGATTGGGGGCAAGGGAGGGGTTAACAAGTCTGGGAAGATAAAGAAGATGGGGGAAAATGTGTTTAAGGCAGTTTATCCTTCAGCAAGAATGTAAGGGGGGCAAGCAGATATATATATAGGCAGCAAATCCCACACTGATGTGGATTATGGTATCTAATTGGGTAATGAAATGTTTGCAAGTAAACAACAAGGTTTAGAGAGCACCAAGAATTTTGCCATTCCAATGCTAGTTATAAAGCCCTTTATAGCAGGGGTCCCCAACCCCCGGTCCAGGACCGGTACCGGACTGCGGTATGCCAGCAACCAGTCCGCACAAACAAGCAAAGCCCCATCTGTGGGATGCAGGCAGCACACACAACCACGTACTCTCCAGTCCATGGAAAAACCTTTCTCCATGGAACCGGTCCCTGGTGCCCAAAAGGTTGGGGACCCCTGCTTTATAGCATAGGTACTGGTTATAGATTTTTAAAAAGAATACAAACAAAATTTTGAAACAGAAAATTTTGGGGCTAAGACAAGCAAACCACCTGAGATCATACAGGAAAGCTAGTAAATCTTGGTGCAGGTGCTTTCCATCAATGACAATGCCACATAAATAGAAATTTAAGATTTAAATCTCTTAAATTTAAATCTCTTAAGATTGAAGCCCTGTTAAAAGACTGACTCCTTGATTCTACAGTAATTTATTTCCTTTTTATTAACTTTTTTATAAAAGCAAAATGCCCATCCAAGTCTGGCCTTTTGCTCTCCTGTTCTTAACTTCTGATTGCTTGTTGAATTTCTAAAGAGAGAGAACAGTCTTGGAGAAATCCAGACAGAAACTGTAGGAGCCTTGGTGACGCAGTGGTTAGAATGTAGTATTGCAGGCTAACTCTGCCCACTGCCAGGAGTTCGATCCTGACCGGCTCAAGGTTGACTCAGCCTTCCATCCTTCGGAGGCCGGTAAAATGAGGGCCCAGATTATTAGGGGCAATATGCTGACATTTGTAAACCACTCAGAAAGTGTGAAAAGCACTATGGAGTGGCATATAAGACTAAGTGCTATTGCTACTGCTATCATGCACATGTAACAACTCTGAAGAAGTTGCTTCAGTAGCTTCTTAATAAACTTGAAAAAATGTATGGTAGCTTTCATTGGAGCCAAACACCTACTGCTTTTATGTTTTCAAAAGTCAGGTTTTACACTTAAATGTTAATGCATTTGACTTCACATATCAGAAGATTGGTGGATGCTGCATGAAAAACAAACTGATTTAGCTACTGATTTTAAAACAAAAATAAAATTAGGATTCCTTGTTATAATTTGGTCCATTATAATTAAAAAAAATCTAACTTCCGCATCATATGTGTAAGCAGCCCAAGTTTAACGTTATTTTTTTAAATAAAAAAATTCAAAGCTGTTCAAATAATTTATGCTTGCAAAATGTCTTTCATCTGAAAACAGATAATATGTAGCTAATGGACATACAATTTCATTAACCAAAAGTTCTAAGTTAATTCCAGCTCCTCTTACCACCTAGCTGCCAAGCTTAAATTTTTCCAATCAATTTATGACAAATCTGGCTAATTGCACCTGGCCCAAATCTCAATTATCTATTCTCTATATCACAGGTGTCAATCTCGATCGCGTCACATGACGTATGATGATGTTTTTTGCCTTTGCGGAGCCGGGGTGGGTGTGGCCTGCGCATGACGCATTCGGCCCAAGGGGCGCCAGTTTGACACCCCTGCTCTATATGAATGATTTAAGTTAAGTTTTTTTTTCTCACTCCAGGCAGAAAAGAGAATTTCCATTCAAAACTTGTACTAACTGATTATTTTAATAAAAATAGCTCTATTTGTTCTTTACTCAAAATAAAAAAATCCTCTTTATTTCTGTTCCATATTTAAATGCTTCCAAAATGTCAGAGAAGATGGACTGGAGCAGAAAAGGGATCTTTCAGAAAAAGGAAGAAAAGGTGAAAACAGTGACCTTGGCACAGAAATTTGTCTAGTGACTGGAACAGTGAAATTGGAAACCAACCATTCTGAATCATTAATGAATTACAACTAGGTACTTTGAACTTAATTTATCTTTGAAAAAAGAAAATGCAAGTTCTCTTAGAATTCTTTCAAAATATCTGTATGCATGCCTTTCTTAACTCAGACCATCTTTATTCAACATTTTAAAAGTTGGGGTTTTTTTGGATTGTACTTTTCAGTATAACTACTCTGAAATCACTTATTTTTTTATCTATGAAAACCATTTACAATCATGTCAGCAATAATGGCTGAATAAAGGGAATAAAGGGTTTCCCCCAAGGACAGTGTTATATTTATTATGGGCAATTTGTAACTGTATTAAATCAAAATACTATGAGCCATTTACGTTTAACATTAAATTGCTTGGATCTTTTTATTTACTATAAAAATATGTCTTTATAAAAGGAAGCTGAAGAGCTTGAGCTAAAGTTTCTAGAAAAACAGGGACCACCCCTTGGGTATCAGGGCCAGCTCTTACTCTGGGGTGGGGTCACTTTAGAGGACACTCAGATGGCAGCAAGGCTAAAGAGCATTTGAAGCAGCTGGGAACATTAGGATGTGGGGCCTGATCCAGGACCATCTCTCAGCACTAAGACTCGTAGGGCTGAGTGAAGAGCAGAAGGAAGACTAAGGGAAGGGCATTCCTTGCAGTGATTGTATGCACCTGGTGTGTGTGGGGGGGGGGACTATTTTAGAGCCACTCCTAGCAAACAAACTCTTGTTGGGAACAACTGCTCTGTTTGCCGGAATCTCTGCCTCTTTGCACCTTGAATATCAAAACTGTTCCTTTGAATCTGGACCAGCCGACAACCTACCCATCATACTGAGATCTTTGGACCATACCCCTAAAATGCTTCTGCCAATTGCTTCAGACCTAGTTATTGAAAACTTCCTTACAGAGAAATTTTTAGAGTTGGGACTGTTCAAAACTATGCATGCAACTGCATACACATCTTGCCTGCCACTACTTATAGTTACACTGAGTAAAAGCCTTTGCAAATGAACATGCGTAAGTGTGTGCATGCGTACGCATCTAAGATAGGCCACTGGTATCCATATTAGAAAGGAAATATGTATGATGCCCACCAAGCAGTGTTATTCAATGGAATGATAGCACGTGAAGGATTAAAACTTGCTTTCATAGGGGACGGAAACTTTTACTGTGTTATGGGATTATTATGGAATGCAAGATAGTATAAATGTAGCACGGCATTAAAAGTAATTGGGTAAAAGACTTAGCATTTTCTCTACCATCCAGAAAAAACATTATGACTGACTCATTGGTACATCATCAATATTTTAATAAATAGAGGCTGTCCATATTCATTTAACCTCTGCTCTAAGGAGAATGTATTGCTATTGACAGCAGTGAGTATTTCTTACTATACGTGGTGTTCAATTCCTGCCTTCCTATAGTAATATGAAACTACTAGCTTGTACTGTAACTTCTCTTAATGAATCACGGCTCTCTTTGCAACAGTTAGAAAGCAAAAAATATTTTGAAGTATAACACAGAATGCAGCTAGAAATGAATACCAATTACTTAGCTGTGTACAATTAAAATAATGAAAATACTTTTGTGTTTTGAATTCAATTCAATAATAGCTATGGTTTCTGAAAAAATATATATGTTTTTCATTGGAGACAAATACTAGTAAATGTATCTTTACTGTATCTTTTTTTACATTTCTTGGTAAAAAAAATCTGTGTTATGACATTGATCAAATTATTATTTAAAACAGCATTCCAGCACTTTGCTGTAGCAATGATTACCTTTTAGAAAAATAATTTTCTTCCCTTCTCTTCCTGTTTCCCTGAAATAGAAGATACCAAAAGAGGCAAAGAAATGCCAGTTATGATTGCTTTTGCTCTTTTTTTGTGTAAAATCTCCACATTTTTCATTTAGTGTTCTCTTAGCCCCCTCCCCCTTTCTTTTTTGAGAAACTGCTGTTTCCCTGATCCTCGTGGAATTTTTTTGAAGCTGAAATACATACTAAGCTTCTAATGCAGAATTTGGAATTCTGTATTAAATCAAGAGTGTTCCTAATACATTTATTAGCAAAACTTCCTAAGAAAGAATCTCTAATTTGGGGTAATGAAGAGTCCCTAATCTCTGTACATGTATGCTACTTTTGGTGTTTTTTTCTCTGCAGAGATAAACTCAATTTCTGAAATGAAGTGAATAAAACAGAACATGGAAATTGTGTACTTTCTACCATTTATTATGGCATCAAAGAGTATAAGATAATGCTGAAAAGTATAATGCTATTTTTAACCTATTTTTAAGGTCTGGAAAATCCTAAAAATATTTGCACATTTATTTCACTTGAAAGCCAACACCAACATGTCTACAATGAGCATGAACAAGCATCTCAACTTGTATTTGAATTTGAAGTTTGGTTATTGTAGTACTGATACATCTGGGAAGCACCGGTTCCATCATATTATGTAAACAAATGTGGTGTTCCTACACATAAAAACCATTCCCAGTCATTCTGATGCCAAGATTAGACATTTGAAGAATTAAATGTATGTATCTTCTATTTTCTAAAAAGTTTATCTTAAATAGGTTTTACACCCTGAACAAGAAATAAATATTCCCAAACTAGATAACGTGTCTTTCTTATAAATTAACCCACAACTCTACATTTTTGTTAACTTGAAACACTTTCTTCTTCATCATCATCATCATCATCATACATTAATGCATATGGTGTAGTAATATATAACCCATATTTTTTAAAACTTTAAAACTATAAACATAGGATAAAACATTTCTAAATTACATTCGAGAGGGAGAGAGAAATTTTATTTTCAGTCATTTTTTAAAACTAATTAAGAAATAGAAAATAGAAAATCTGGGAAATACAACTTCTTAAAAAATCTTTTCCTTCTATGTAACTATTATCACCTCTGACTTGTACTGACCTTAGAATTAGACAAAAAAAGGGAATCATGACATACAAAAATCTTTATCTAAAGAATAGGAGTTTATATTAAGCTGTAGGAATGTTTTTCCTTTATATTTTTATATTCAAATCAGAGAAAACCCTAAAAAAAAACTATTACATATAACCTAATAAATATGATTGTATAACTAGAGCTGTTCAATTCCTTGGTAAAAGGTGCTTTGGAATAAGTGAGCGCATATACCAAGCATAAGGTGACCAACCGTCCTCCTTTAGGGAGGACAGTCCTCCTTTTGTAAGTTCTGTCCTCCCTTGAAAAGTGTCCTCCTACATGTCCTCCTTTTTGATATTTGGAGACTAATCTGCAGGGCTTTTGTTTCTCATAGAAAGCTCAGAACGGCGTTCTGGCACCTTTTTTTGATGTTTTTTTTTCAACTTTTGCATGAGCTGTGCTACTCCCGCTATTGGCTTTTGAAAGCCAATAGGAATTGCTGCTGAGCGCGCCAAAACACCCGGCTGGCAAACTTTGCACATGCAAGTTGTCTGTATTATTGTTGCAATGAATAAAATGTTTTTATTTACAATATTTTTTTCTTCAATTTATTTGTGTCCTCCTTTTCATTGTAAAAAAGTTGGTCACCTTAAGCAAGCTCCTCTTTTCATATTGTTAAAGCAGCCATGTCTTCTTCCAGGATCATGAGGCTGTTCTGAAAACTGCTCCAAAGCAACTTCACAAACAGCCATTCAAGCCTGGGAAAAAGATAGGGATGCTTTAAGGATCTGAAAAGACCCTTTTTTATGTGTTCCCACACATTCAAAATCCTTCTGAAACAATGGCAAAGGCTTAATTATAACCTTGCTTACTGAAAATGTGGAAATGAAAGCAGTATAGATGGAAATGCGTAATCATTTTTATTAAGAAAAAGACACAATTCACTCACCCATTTCCATCTGTTTTTCAAACATAAAGTTCTAAGAATATGTATATAAGAAAATATATGTATACACACATACAATTCCATATTCACTGAGACCAAGATCCCGTCCCTATGCAAATAAATATACTTGCAATATGTGTTTGTGTGTGTGTGTGTGTGTGTATGGGGGGGACAGAGAGACAGAGAGACAGAGAGTGTCAAGGAACATTTATAAAAAGACACAGAATGGGAATGTGCTCAGGTGACATGCTAATCAACAGCCTGCCTTCTGAAACATCCACTCAAACCCCTATTTCTCTTTTTATTTATTCAAAGTAACCACAATGGGCTAAAAAATGACATGGTGTGAAATGAAACCGAAGCATTGAAGGGAAAGGAATCAGCCATGAAGAAAAATGAAAAAGGAGTAGGATTCTATGCTCTGCAAAATGCCATTTTTGCATCAGAATATTTAACATTTAGAATATTTAACCTTTAATAGTTTGTTAGCCTACATCTGCTTGATGGACAAAATACTGTACTGTATATCTTTCTAGATGTAGTATTATGTTGTTAACTTCAACAAGCACAAATACAGTTTTACTACATATAGTATATCCTTACAGATTCCTGAAAGAATACTAATTACATAGAACAGTAGTTTTTAAACTGTTTCAGGCAAATACCTTTTTTCCTGGACTTGAATAATGCCATTAACACAGAAAAAAAACCCCAACTTTATTGTTTTCACAAGCATCTTAGCAATGCCAGTCCCAAATTGGGTCCTCGATTTAAAAATTAGCAATTACTCCAGAATATACCCCAGTTTAAGATCCACTGACTGACTAAGTGAAAACCTTGACTTTAGAAGTGATGTCTAAAATCTAAAATGGTATAGGTTGGACTAGAAGACCTCCAAGGTCCCTTCCAACTCTGTTATTCTGTTCTATTCTGTTCTGTTCTCTGCACCCTCTTCCCTTAGTAATTTCTTCTCTAGTTCATGGATTAAAGCCAATTTTCACTGGACCATCTATCATGCAGGCACTGCTGCTCTGCTTCTGGGTACAACCATTTTAAGTAAAGAACTTGCATGAACAACAATGTAGATTTTCAGCTGATTTTATCACCACAGGAATGTTTGAATCTCATTGCAGCCTTGAGAATAAAAATGCTTTTTTTTCTTTTCTTTTTTTTTATCTATAACTCACTTTACATAAAAGTCAGGCAAAACACCTCATTATGATAAGAAAACTGGTGAAAGAAGGACCTAAAACAGATTCATGTATATTCTTTGCATATAAATAGATGCTACTTCCCTATCTTTACTTACACTGGTTCTTTTACAGTGGGAGTACTAGGCAGGGGGTTGGGTGGGGGGTTGGACTAGATGACCTATAAGGTCCCTTCCAACTCTGTATTCTACTTCCTTACATAGCAATTAAGTCTATTTTAGGAATAAACAGTACCTACTTTTTTGGAGGAATGTAATCATATCAGAATTATAGTCATTTAGAACTGATGATAGGACTTCATGCCCTTATCTTAAGGATCCATGGATAAAAAGCAATGCTGGTTAACGCAAGGAGAAGAAACATGGTCAGTGCCAGGTCCTCTGGTTGGTCAGTGAGGAAAATATATTGAAGAAGGGGAGGTGTTGAAGAAATGTTAAGGCAAGGTCCGATCTGAAATCCCCAGACTTCATATGAAAAGTTCTTCAAAAATAAAATAACTGTAATATTTCTTGCAAAATATATTAATATATATCAAGTGAGGTGGAACCTACATTGCACGTAAATTAATTTCTGTCAGAACCAATCCCATACATCAATCTACTAAAAATCACTGAATTCAACAGAAACGGTACAACAGAAATATGCTACCTATACATATTTAAACAATTTGAATAACTGTTTGAATAAGAGAACTGAAGTGTATACCTGTTATTGTCTAAATAACTATAAAACAGTCAGCAGAGAAACGTATGGAAAGAAGAATTAAAAGCAGTCATCTTACCTTTCATTCCAAACTTAGAGTGTCTTCCAAACTTGAGAATAATGAGCATAATAACTAAGCCAGTGCACACCAGTGCAGCAATCCCCACTACAACATACACCTAAGAATAAAACAAGCAACAATAAATCAAACTGCACAATTTTTTCAAGTTTCACTATTCTAATAATATTAATTAGATTATTTGCTATTAATATTAATATAATATACTGGCAACATTCTTAAACATATAGTATGGGTGTGTGGAGGGGGTTTCTTCCATTCAATCATGTCTGATTATCAGAGGCTGCCCGGACAAGTCCCTGCAGTTTTCTTGGCAAAATTTTTCAGAATTGTTTTGCCATTGCCTCCCTTCTAGGGATGAGAGAAAGTGACTGGCCCAAGGACATCCTGCTATCATTGTGCCTAAGGCAGGACTAGAACTTTACATAGCTCCTCTAACTTGGCATCTTCTAAATGTGCTTGGACTACAAGCACCAGAACTCCGAGCTTACTAGTAAAATCAAAGGATAGACATCTGGAGACCGTAATCCAAGCTCAGGAGAAAGACACAATGCTGCAGAAAATTAAATGAACGAAATGTGAACATGATTTTAAACTATGATGTGCCAACCTTTTGGTCATTTCAATTATTTCAGGGTGCACTGCAGCCTTTCAGTTAGCATTATGCTTTATTTTACATGCTAAAGAAAACAAGTTCAAAGTGTAAATGAAAGCTACATTCTTGTGGCTTGGGAGCCATCATTTCTTAGTATCAGCTGAAATGCATGAATCAAATTATGTAAATAATGCTATGTCTAAATTTGATCAGCTTGTCCTTAAAAAATTGCCTTCACGTTACAAAACGACAGCTAAAAGCTCCAGGGTACATGCAAAATAGTGTCTTGTTGCAAGCTAAAATATCCTAGGCCAACTAGATTCTTACTCAGAAAGTCTATTGTGATTACAAACCAGGAAATGATGTTTATACTTACAGTGATGCTATCTTCATTGTCTTTGTTTGACACATCCGTAGAAGTAACTTGATTACTATTATTTGTAGTGTCTTCAAAATCATTTGTTGGTGTTCCATAATCTTCTAAGAGAAAGAACATATTTATTTTCTTTCAGTATTGTAAAGTTTTTTTGTTTGTGTCTGCTAAAAAAGCTAAACGCATACGATTAAAATTTGCAAAGATCTTGGAACACACTGTTCAATTCTATCTGCTTATTTTCCACGTTGCTATATGACTTGTTTAGGACTGTAGGTGCATGGAAGTCAGAATGAAGATTATGGGAAATAACGGAAGAGATGTGGAGATATTTAGAGGGAGGGAGAGAAGCTACACTCATATATACTATGAGACAGAATACTAGACAAAATGGAGATACCTGTAGAAAACTGTGGAAATATTCATGATTGCCTGAGACAACTGAAATTCCCTAGCTTTTTCTGCTGCTTCTGACCTGCTATTGTTTGTGGGTTCTGTGTATATTTTTAAATCTGAAAAAGGAACCTATTTTCAAACAAAATGCAAAGATTTTAAAAGTTGTGGGAGTATTTTTAATGTAGTAAATCTGGGAATGTTTAAGATGGGATATAATAAAATCTATTAATACAATAAAAATTAAATTATTGCACAATGCAGAAACATTCCAAACCGGCAAAAAAACTAACTTCCAGCTAACATACCATGCAATAGGAAAACAATTTAATTCGTGTAGGAATCTGAAAGGACAAAAGAATAATTTTTTTGAAAAGCTCTTCAATAATTTCCCCATTAATTTTCTTCTAAATGTCTTTAACTGATATAGAAATGTGATGAAATAAAATTAAGACTGCATAAATGAGAACGTGAGAGAAACAAAATTCACAGATTGGTCTCTCCCTGGTGTTAGGTGGGCCAGAATAGCAATATTGTGAGGAATAATGCTGCCTTTTGAGAAATGCTAACTATTTAAGGTCAGGATTAATTATTTAATCCAATCAAAATAGGAATGGTTTTGATTCCTTCAAAATTCACTGTAATTCTGTGATGTGACTTGGATATCAAGTAGTTGAGAAGATTGTAGTGTATGGCCCATGCAAAGTACAGATCTTCCAAACAAAACATTTCTTAGCTCTTCCCTCAGTGTAGAGCAGGGGTCTTCAAACTTGGCCCTTTTACGAATTGTGGACTTCTACTCCCAGAATTCCTCAGCCAGCCATGCTGGCTGAGGAATTCTGGGAGTTGAAGTCCACAAGTCATAAAAGGGCCAAGTTTGAAGACCCTTGGTATAGAGAATAAATCAACCTTCTCTAGTCTGGTGACTCCAGATGTATTGAGTCTATACAGATCTGTTGGCCATTGCAGGCTTATTTCTGCAAAGCAATATTTGCATTTTGGAGAATTTTACTTGGTAGTAAAGATTCCCAAGTGTTAAAATGGAGGAGGGGGAGAGAAGGATTGGTTTCCAGTATCGACTCTACTAGGTTGTTTTTTTTTAAGTCAATCTGCTCCTGAAGGTGTTAGACAGGCGGCCCTATCTGACTACACCAGATTTTTTTTAAGAGTGGAGATTGGTGAGAAGTTCCTTTTAAAAAGGAAAAGGCCTTCAGCCTAGCCTTCCAAACCTAGTAGTCAGAAATTTAGCCCATGACCTATATGTATTTTAAAATTTAAAAATGCAAACACAGTTAAAGCCACTTGCAGAGTGTATTCCTGACAGGCTTAATTAGCAAGCACAATTCCTCTCAAGATTCAAGAAAGTCATAAAATTCAAAAGCAAGAGTGAGGTTATTGTCACATCAAACTTCCATTCTTTATCATTTCTTAATACAGCCCAAAACCTATGTTGCTAAGTGAGAAATTTGTTGTGAGTTTTGCCCCATTTTTACGACTCTTCTTGCTACATTTGTTAACTGAATCACTGCAGCAGTTAAGTTAGTAACATAGTTGTTAAGTGAATCTGGCTTCCCCATTGACTTTGCTAGTCAGAAGGTGGCAAAAGGTGATCACTTGACCCCGGGACACTGCAACCGTCATAAATGTGAGTCCTGAATTTTGATCACATGATTATAGGGAAGCTGCATTGGTCATAAGTGTGAAAAATGGTCATGTCACTTTTTTCAGTGCCATTGTAACTTTGAACAGTCACTAAACGAACTGTTGTAAGTCAACAACTACTTGTATATAGGTTTTCTCCAAATAAGTGTCTTCTTAGAAATTACAGGAGTTATAAATGAATGGCACAAGTAGGAAATGGTTACATTACTTTATACGAACCTAAAATATAAAGGGCAAACAGAAATATCTGATCATATGGATTGAGTCAATTTTGAAAACTAAAAATAAATAATCATAATGTTCGGTGCAATTATATAAACATTTAAAGGAATATTTAGTTTCCCGTTGTATCAAGTGGTGCAAAATGTTTTCTGTTAATGCATTGAAAATTATACAGCTTGAATTCATTCTTTTATATAATTTTAATGACTTTTGGGGTGGGAGAGAATGATGTTTCCAGATCTAAGACTAGAAATTGAGCAAGCAAAAATAATAATTTTACTCGTACAGATTCTTTGTCTTATTATTAGAGAATCACTTTAAGTAATGTCATTCTTTTCCCAAACTATATAAAACGTTTTGACTTTTCTGAAATATCTTCTTCCCTATCATTTATCTTTTAGCAAGTTGATTTGTGTTGCTGGCAATTATTTTAATATTACATTTGACAGCCTGGGGAGAGGGTGGGAAGGAGGAAGAAAAAGAAGTCGGTGAAACTAACTGAACTGCTATCTAAATCAGGATTAAGTGTGATATTAGCCCTCTATAAACCCAACCACTCTCCCTTTTCCTCTCCTCTTCTAAGATGAGAACTTTAGATTTCAGTTTAAGTCTTTTCTAATTTTTGTATAAACAATCTGAAAACATGTTTCACCATACTAAATAATATAAAAATACCAAGTATATAGAAATATAAAATCTTGAACAGTATTTTAATGTGCATTGCTTCTATAATCTATTTTAATCATTAAAGGAACTTATAAACTGCCCCAAATATGACATTTCCTGGGCTGTTAAAATATTTAAAACCATAAAGGTTCAGAGCTAAAGAACCAAAACAGTGTATATTTTGTTTTCTCTTATTTAAATTAGAATTCTAGCACTGAATTTAATGAAGTTTTGCCATCTTAAAGGATAATTACTTATTGGTCAAATTTACATTCCACTAGAGTAAAAAATATATTCAGTTGCTTCACGGGAGGAAAGAAAATGCAACTGTTTCCTGGATTTGTCCAACATTTGTTGTCTAGGGAGTCCAATATGCACGAGATCCCTTCACATACCTAGTGCCACCACAACTCCATTGTGTGATGATTGCAAAATGCACCCAGCCAAGGGGGAAAAGGGATTTTCTGATGCTGTGCTATGAAGATAATTGTAAGAGAGAGCAATGGTTGATATAAATGCAGTGCTGCTAGGCTTAATTGGGGAGGATATATTAAAGGTCTTACTAAAATCTATTTCAGATGAGGGCTATTTTCTGTTAGAAAGCACAATTTCTATTGGTATCCATCACTTTCCAACAATATTATAGAACAAATTGATTTTAGCACTAAGGAAAGACAGGGAGGAAGCAAAACAACGTATGGTCCTTTATTCAATGGCCCTGGAATGCTAACTAATATTAAAGGGGTGGAGAAGGGGGTAAGAAATGAAGATAGAGAATAGGGAGAAAAGAATGCATGGCTGAAATCCGGAACAGAAAGAGTTCCATATTACAGTAGTTTTGTTGTCTATTCCTTTTGTTTATAACTTTTTAATCTTTCCATGAATCATTTATAATTCAATATATACAATTTTAATGATATGGAATAAAGCCATATTCCTTTAACATTTATGCTGACTGATTCACAATTAAAAATATCGATTTATTTATCAGGATTGGGCAGCTTTCCTACTTTGGCAGCAGATACAAGGGTGTATAGAAACATTGTTTAAGATGGACTTTCAAGGATGAATGCAATTATACAAAAATATAGAATTTTAAATATCACTGCATTGTAAATAATTTTAATTAGTATGCGAGTCCTACATATTATTAGTATTTGAGCATGTGAGAAAAAAAATAGTTTATTGATCTTATGAAACAGTCCCAGTCCAATGATGTGTCAATTAAGTCTGTATCTCACAAATCAAGCAAATAAAATTATGGATTCCAAAGCTAATTGAGAACTATTTAGTGTTCTTTAAAATAACAATTCCATTAGCTTAGATATTCCTGCCATTTCTCAGGCAGTGAAGTTTACTCCATATCTTTAAAAAGCCCTACTTACAGATAGATATGTATAGGATTGAAGCCTTAACTTTCTTTATATATAGGAAATTATGATAAAGTTAGCAGACAAAATTTGTATAAAAAGCTGAAAATTCAAAGCACCTTGAAATTTAAACTCTGAGAAATAAACTAATTTCTGATTTATCAATAACACTGGATATATCACATTGTACAACTTTTGTTCCACATTGTGAACTGAAATTAGTAACAACAAATAAAAATGGATTATCTCATATTAATTCAATATGTTTTCTCTTTAGAATGAGAGGCACTAAGATCTCAAAAGTAAAACAAGAGACATTGTCAAGATTGATCAAAATATAAAGAAATTTAAAAATTGCATAATCTTTCTATGAAGACCTAAGAAACTGGAATGGGGATTTTTTTTACTATTGTATCACAATGAATTTATTATTATTGCATAATCATATCTTCTGCCAAAGATTCAGAAGTGAACTACTGGTTATGACATGACATTTTAAATGAATATGATGAGGAAAATTATTGGATCCTGCAACATTATCCTGGGACACATGTATTCACCTTCATTCGTAAAATTATTCTGATTTAGAAAAGTCAGCAGGATAGCACATCATTTTTAATGAAAGAATTAAGTATATGTCAACATTTCCAAAGTTCAAAGTATTGACACTAAAAATGTTAACCGTGGCTGAATCATGCCCATCATAAACATTTCTAGTGATATTTAAACAGCATGCAAATCATATCGGAGTATAATATCTATCTTCTCTTTCAAACATTTAATTACTACATGTTTATATATATCTACATATATATATATATGTATAATAGAAAAGGAAAATATACCAATGTAACCAGGATGATCATAGAACGGACTACCTATAGAACAGAAAGAAAAAGAAATATATCATAGCGAAACAACATGTGTAATTGCATCACATTTACATTTACTTTATATTTAATGTAGCACTGACCTTACCATTGCCAGAAGCAAATGATTAATTCTAAAATTTCCTGGCCATGGGAGCAAAATTCCAAATCAAAAGTGATCCCTTTTATACATAGCATTACTTCTTCTTACTGCAGCCTTTGCATGACCTCAGATCTGGAATGACATCCTGTTCTCCAGGATGGAACTGAGTGCATGAAGGATGACTGTAGTATAGAGAAAAGATTTACTCCATTGTTTGGCACAATTGTATTTCACTTTGATAATATACTAATTCAACAATGTTCATAAAATTAGAATTCAGATTTTAATTGGGATCATTTATATCTATAATTATGAAACAATATTTTCTGAAAGAAAGAAAATAATACAATAGTCTGAATAGTTCCACTCCAATCCTTAATGCAGACTTCCCTTACTTAGTTCCTTCCATGTATGTTGCAATACAATTTCCATAATTCACAATTAATAAAATCTGACAGCTACAGTACAATATATTTAGGAAGATACCATGTTAGGGAAGGTTGTGATACTAAACATGTGTCATACATTACACTTTTTTTTTTAAAAAAGGTCATTCATTTGAAATCTGCTGTAGAAATTTAAGTGTTAATCTTGAAAATAAAAGATTTTCAGTCCATAAATCAACATCAAGAAAAAATACACTTTTTACTAAAGATCAACAAAGACAATTTTCTTTTATAATGTTACTGTTACAAGATTAGCCTAATTTAATAAGACTGTCTCCCCTCCCCACTGCACTCCCAATTATCTGATGAACAAATAAATCCAAACATGTAATGTGTTTGCATTAGAGATGTATCCTAGCTTGGAACACTCCAAGTTCTGAAAAAAAGCCACACCATATTCTAGTGCTTTGTTCAGAGCTTGGAAAAATTTTGAATGTTCCAACATATCACATTTGGGTTGTTTTTGTTTTTAAATTCCTTAACATATATATAGACTTGGAAAGTGCATAATAATAAAATAATAGGCACAGCTACTTAAGGAGAGGTTAAGATAGAGTGAAAGTCACATGCTCAAAAGATTTGAAGCCATTTTGGAATGTTGCTCCTGGAATGGAGAGAGAAGTTAAAGACTGTAGTCAGATTTTTGAGATTGAAATTTATAGGTGAATATATTGTTGCATGCCTAGACAATTGTTCTTCCGTCTTATGCTCTAAAGTTAATAATACTATGTAGGTTAAGTAATTAGTTAAGCAAGAGGTTAAGAGGAAAGGAAAAAAGTATGAGAGAGATTCCTCTCCCTCTTGTGTTTTTCATTTACCTTTAATTATACTTCCACATCTAGTTCCCTCTATTCCTCCAAACAGCTCCCAAATAAGAAGTAGTTCTTTATTTGAGGAGAATTCAATTAAATTATTGTAACATGTTGGTACACAGTGCATATCATTTTCCTGATACATGTACATATTGGTTATTGGACTTTCCAACTACCCAAAAGAGGGTGATTGAATATCAAACCCTACCCTCACCCTCCAGACTATCACCAGGCACTTACAGTTTATCAAAACATTCATTAATTGGCACTGATGATGTGGCTAGGCCCCATCGCTAATTCACCCAACTTACATAGTGTATACTGCCTCTAATGTTATGTGCTGTTCAACTGAGGACATTTGGAAAGGTCAACCAACTAGACATAGAAAAAAAAAGACTTCTCATTTCCCCATAGCTAAATTTCCTATTGTTTTACATTCTTTGCTGTGAAGAAATTGAAGTTGAGTTTTAAGTTATGTAGCTGCCCAATGTGTAATTTGTTATGTTTTCTTTTTTAGGCACACTGCCAAGTGTAGAAATCTGCCTCATGTATATGTTGTACAGATAATATTGTTCTGCTTTTCAGCTTTCACACTGCCAAATGCGAGCACTATGTTGCTTTAGTTTTATGTGGAGCTTTACAAAAATATTATGTAAGAAAAAAACATATATTTTGCTGTTACAACATGATAAATGGGTTGTGCTGAAATTCATCTACTGGTGCCACTCTTTTGCTGAGATCAGTTCTGTGGCTGTTGTGCAAGCACTGGCAACAGAAGGCATTGAAACAACTGTTGCTTACACAATTTGCATTGGAAATTGTTATAATGTTGAAGAAAAAATTAAAAATCATTTCTTTGATCATTTTTTTTCTGTACATCAGGTTGTACGCAGACTACTATGCCACCTAAGACACTAAACGAGGGAGTAAAAGGGTTCAGATTGTTCAGATGGCAAAACACTTGAAATATTTCAATTTCTGTTTGTCAGAAGACGATCCACTCAAATATCCTTAAGAGATATGTTCTGAGTGGGACTGTTTGTTTCTGAGCCAAGAACACAATTTCTTGCTTTGTATTCACCCCTACTTTGCACCCGTTTCAACTCATGCAGGTGGCATCCTTTTTATTTGTACTCTTTTAATTATTTCTTGATCATTTTACTAATCACTAGAGAAAATAAATGCATACCATAATATATGTTATGTGCCTATGAGGAATTCTCACATGAGCTTGCTTAGGAGACTCTGGGTTGCCTACCTGTAAGTTCTGTCTCATCTGGGGTTGGAAACCAGCATTCCACGTATTGCTCTGTGGAGGAAGAGCTCTGTGAGCTTACTCATGAGACACTAAAGTGCCTACCTGTAAGACCTGTCCCACCTGGTCTTGAGCTTCAAAGGGCAAGGCCCTACAAGCTTTTCCAGAAAAAAAGGGGGGGGCTGAGGTCCACTCAATGCCTGAAAGGAAGACTTTAGTTTACGCACACTGACTTCTTCTGATAACTATTTTTATGGTGTCTTGTCTTTCTTGGGAAAGGAAGGGGTCTACAAGACTTAGCAGAAATTTGAGAACTCAGTTTTTGGTGCAACTGATACCATGTTATGGTATCATTTTTTCAAATAGGGGAACCATTACATGAAGGCAAGGGCACACTAATGCCATTAGAAGGTTTCTGTCATTTACTGACATACACTGTATGCTAGTCCTCTGACATGAGCTGGGGAAGGTTCCCAAAGGCAACAATAAACACATCCCAGTGAGGAATCCAGGCCCAAATGATCTTTCCGTTTCTCTTTTTGACTTATTCCAAATTTTTAAAAGGGTGATTTTATTGTTAGTTGTAGCTATCACTAAAATTCTCAGAACTTGCCAACAGAAGCCAAATTAAAAACAAAACAAAACAAAAACATAGGAATATAACAAGTGTTTGACTTTTCACATTTGTTTCAAAAACCTTTTTTCCTCTCCTACTTTAAAAGTAAATTGGTATTCTAATCCTCTATTCCTTATTTTAGAAACTTTTGGAACAATTTCAATAATCATAATAGTAAAAAAAAATATTACTGCCTGCTCTGAATAAGAACAGAAGCCAAACTTAACCTCAAAATTTTGTGCCCAGACCAAAAAATATTTCTTCTGTACAGCTTTATGTACATATTTTATATTAACAAATTATCTGGATAATGAACCTGTCTCTATGTCTAACTGGTTTAAATATTAGTAATAAAAATTACATGTAATTACATTTGAAACATATTATTATTCTCTAACATAAATTTGATAGTTTTATATGAAAAACTAGTGCAATTTTAGAACATTCTAAAGATGGTTTGAAATATAAAAAGCAAAATGAAGCCAATACTTTCTTGAAAAAAACTTGCATATGAAAGTTCTGAAATAGTACGGGAAATTAGAAATTAATTTCTTTTCCCACTTAATTTCTTTTCCCACTTAATTTCTTTTCCCAAGTAATGGAGAAGGACGGAATGAATTCCCTTCCTATGTTGCACTTCTCTGTTTAGGGTTAATTGTACAATTTTCCTCTTGGCCAGGGACTTACAATAAAATGGCTGGTTGTAGATTGTTTATTGCGTCCCATAAACCACTGACAATAAAAGGCTCTTATTTGCTTAATAGTCCTATTGTTATATCTGCATAGTTCTAACCATTTTCTTAGTCATAGTAACATGCAACAATAGACTTTAACAGACAGAACATTGTTACTAGATATTATGCATACCTATTGAAAGATTTACATAGCAAACGTTAAGAATAATTAATTACCTGTCTCTGTCAGTACAGAATCTTAGCACACATTATGACTGTTTTCATCTTTGAGATAAAACTGATCTTCTGAGTTTGATTATGATAATTGCACTTAAAAAGTGGATAGATTTATCTTATAGCCTTTAAATCTGCAATTTTGTACATACTTTTCAAGGTTCAGTGAGAATATGCCTCACTAAACTCAGTGAAACTGACCTCTGAGTATACAAGTATAAGATCACACTGTTATTCAAGTATTTGTCAGTTCTATGATGACATAAAATCAATTCTAATCTCAAGGAGCATATTCCTGCTCATTAAACATCCAGTAACATTTAATGCTAGCACGTAGGCATGGAAATGAATATAATACCAGGGTGTGGGTCTACTTGTCATGTTTCATTGTGCAGAATGTACAATTTACAATGACAATGCAAAGAAACAATAGCCATGCTACGATTCCAAGAATGATTTGTATTCATCTTAAATAGCAACAAAAACTTTGAATGTAATCACAGCAGATTTTATCTTTTCACATTTATCTTTATTTACATAATGGGAAAAGATGGACAAATACTGTTTATTCTAATGTCCTTTTAAAATGCTGATAATCAAACTACATAGCAAAAAATGAATTTTAGTTTCTGGCATACTAAATTTAGGTCAGAGCCGAAAGAAGCAGCACATTTATCATGTTAAAACATATTCCTGCAGGAGTGAGGACACTGGGTACAAGTTTATCTATCCCATTCAGGACTCTCTCCCCCACTTTAAGCTAAACTTTGCAGTACAGGAAGTCTCATAGGGCTGCTTTGTAGGGCAATGAAGATATCGTACATTAAAAGATGAAATATGATTTAAAGCATCCAGTGCAGAACACTGCTGGGAATACCTTTAAGGCAAATCATAAGTAGCTGATATTTACTTATACCATAAGTACTTAAGAACCATAAGTAACCTCCAGAAATTGTGAGTACTCCAACATTGGAGGTGTTTAAGGAGAAACTGGACAACCATTTATCTGAAATGGTATAGGGTCTCCTGCTTGATCAGGGAGTTGGACTAGAAGACCTCCAAGGTCCCTTCCAATTTTGTTTTTCTGTTCTGTTCTGAATCCCAAACTATCATATATCTGCAAAGCACATTTCCAGGATATCAAATATTTGACAACTATCCCAAGATGCCATCCTTGTCTGTACAAGATCCAGGTCAAAGTATTCATTATTATGCTTGAAAAGTACAATGCAGGGAACAGAGAGCACACCTTTGCAAAATTTGAACTAATCTATTGTAGTTCCTTATTAGGGATATTATAGTCACCTTGCAGGGGAGATGGGTGGCATAATTACGTTCCATGCATAAACTATTCCAGGTGCAGAAGTCAAGGAGATTTTGTTAAAGTCAATGATATATTAAGTGGAGTAATAAAGCCATTAATACATTTTATGTATCATTTAGGTTAGTCTTCTTCACCAGGACAGAGTTTTGGCATTAGGCATCAAGCACTACTCTAACCCTATACCCTTATAAGTTGCAAGATAAAGAGAATAAGGCTTCTAACACTCTCTCAGTTCTGTCCACATTCAATCCACTTTTATTTCTTTTCCCTTTATGTACTGCCATTTTTTTTTCTTGAGGGGAAGAAAAAATCTTATTCAGCCTTCCCCAAGCTGGTTTTCTCCAAATGTATTACAATACAACTCCCATCATGCCCCAGCCACCTTAGACCATATAGCCAGGCAACCTCTAGTCAATTAATTTACCATTTTTTTCTTTTAAAGTGTCCCCATAGTGTTACAAATTTATAGATCATTTCACCACTATGATTGCATTTATGTGATCTATTCATCACAGAAAAAACAAAAAAAAATCCCAGCATTCTTAGAGTTTCCTATAATTAATAATTCTGCTAGCAGTAGTGATAAAAAGGAAAGATGATATGACTTAAATCACATTTAATTAAAATCACAGGTAAGAAATGCAATTAGCTTTAAGTATATCTGAAAAGAAGACTTAATTGTTTTTATTCAAAAGGTTTTATTCAAAAGTAATTTCACATTGAGGAAATTATGCTATATCCATCTGATCTAATCAGTTACTAAAAGTAGACCCTGATGACTGATGATAAAAAGAAAGTAAAAGTTAAGCAAGCAAATGGATGGAAAATGCTCCCTTCAGTGGCAGTAATATACTTTTAATCTTGTACTGCAATATTGGAAACAAGAAAATATTACTTTTATTATGAATTTAACCATATAAGAATAATCTATTATTGGCTAAAAATCCTAAGCAGAAATACTTTAAGCTATCATAGAAAGTTAATTGCTGTTCACTCAGAGGAAGATTATATTATACTTGCATATTTTTGCTTTTTAGCATATTAATCATCTGACCTTTTATCTTAACAGTACAAGGGATTAAAATTTTCTTCACTCTTCTAAGTAAATAGATGAATGCTTAATTTTCAGTGACATTATTACACCTAATGCTACAATTATATATAAAAAAACCTACTTAATGCTTCAACAATGTTCTAATTATATTATTACTTACTACCTCCAGGATCTTCCATAAAATAAGCAGAGATGTTGGCTTCATCTTTTCCATATTGATTCTGTGCCACCAAAGTATAATTGCCATTGTTGACATGCGTAGGATTGTCCAGCTGGAGGCAGCCATGATATTCTGTCCGATTGGTAACATGAATTTTGGTCCAGATATATTCTGATTCATTCAGTTTAGCCCCATCGTGCAGCCATGTCAAGACAGGTTGTGGATTTCCCCTCACACTGAATGGAATGCACCAGTGATGGTCCGAATACGGTATTTCAAGAAATGTGATATTTGGTGCAACTATAATAACAATGAAAAAAACCCTGAGTCTTTCATGTATTCTCTTCTTTGTCAATCAGTCAGCTTGTTCAAATAAAACTAAGATACAAGTAGAAAGGTAGAATGAATGGAATTTGAAAATAATTTTGTTTGGGTATAATAATAAATGAATTATCTAGGAGACGAGTTGCTAGAATAGGACCCATACCACCTCTATTGACTACCACACCATTGGTGGGTGGTGGGAATTGATTTGGGGGCTTCTCTGGGAATCAGGACAGCTGTGCATTTGCTCTACCAGATGCCTCCTGATTTAGTCCCTCCATTTCATATTCCTTTTCTAAGGTTACTATCAACACTAAGAACTGGCAAATTTCAGTAGTTGGTGAGAGACAGTCTTAGAAAGTGCATCTCCTTTAAGAACAGACTACTTTAGAGGATGGAATAAGAAATAATTTTAAGATTGACTGGAACATCGTCTGTTAATGGCATTTACCCCACTGCTGGCATTTACCAATATCACTTGCTTAATGACTGATGTAATAATAGTAATAAATACACTGAATCCTATAGCAAATTCAGATGAAGAATTTCATTGGTATGATGGCATAGTAATTATGGCTATAAGTCATTGAGAAGAATCAGAAAAGAAAAGGATACAATTCTCAACCTAATTTACTTCTTGCAAATATTTTATAAATGATTTCTCTTTCTGGGAAATTCCAAAATGTTAGTTCCCAATTTTTTCATTAGGCTACGATTTTCTGCATGAAAATTTTGTATAAAGTTATTTACATACAGAACACGGTGAGGTCGACGGAAGCTTGGTCTTCACCCACAGTATTTTCTGCTATACAGTAAATCTGTATGCCACTGTCACTTGATGAGACATTCTTTATAGTAAGAGAAGCTGGGTTCTTATTTGTATCACTCTAGAAGGAATGCAAAAAAACAGGCTTAGAGAATTTCCACTGAAAACCAAATACGATCTTCTGCATACTATTAACGCCAACAAATGTACTTAACTAATTTACATAAGAACACTTTCAAAACCTTTATACACTACTAATATGGATGGAACAAACACCGTGTAAGCACTGCATGTTTTGTGAACCTCTTTGCAGATAGACTATTATGCTCAGTCCACCTTGGATGGCAGCTGGACAACATCCAGCATGGTGAACAAGGTGGTGCCTCCTATGATACTATGGGCTTGTAGAATCCAGGGAGTAGAAAAGGGTTTTGGTAGTTTGACTTTCCCCATTATTCAGCTTGTTTCATGCCCTTCCCAGCTCCTTAAGAAGCAAAGCAAGACATCCAGGTGATTTCAGAAGATAATTAACATTTCCCTGAGAAAAGATATAATGTCATCCATTCTAAAGCAGCAGGTAATTATGCATTCTCTTTTGAAAAAGTTGAAAAAGTTATATTTGGACCCAAATGTTCTAGATAACTTTACCCAGTTTCTAATCTTACCTTTTTAGGGAAGGTTATTCAGAAAGCAATTTAAAATCAGTAACAGAAGATTCTACTGTAGAAGTCATTTTCTAGATCCTTTGCAGTCACAATTCAATATGGGATAGAAATGGTACTAATGGTACTAATCACTCTAGTCAATAAGTCAGGACACAGATGAGGGAAGTGTCCCCCCCCCCATTAGACTTCTAGATACCATTTGATACAATTCACTATGATAATTTTATATGCTATTTGCAAGGACAGTAGTTAGATAGTAGATAGTAGACAGTGTCCCTTTTTCGCACTGGTTTAGTTCTTGTGTGAGAATGATGAAATTAGTGGAAAGTGGAGAAGCACTCAAACCCTTGGGTTCTCTGATGTGAAAATTCCTCAGGATTCAGGGCTCTTTGTTTTAATATTTAGCACCTCTGAGAAACAATTGGCGGAAGTTCAGAAAGAGGTGTGATTAATATGCTTATGATACCCAATTATAACTGCCACATGGCAATGCAACAGAAGTCCTGAACCAAGAGGCTAAAGGTTCATGAGATGAAACAAGCTGAACTTTAATCTCTACAAGTTGTTTTTCATCAATAAATAAAGACTATCCTATCAATAGTGGTCATAGTAATTACTCTGGATTGGGATGTGCTTTCCACAAAAAAGGTGGTTCATGAGTTGGAAATCCTTTGCTTAAATGACAGGTAGAATCTGGCACCAGATTGCCTAGAATCCTGTCTGCATCAAGGAAATCATGATGATATTAACTCATCACCATTCGTTGGACTATTGTAAGGTAGTCTACATGGGTTAGTATAAAATGCAGTGCCAAGACTCTTAGCAGAACACTTCCACTACTGCAGAATGACACCTATTTTAAATGGGCTGCTTAGTTGCCAGTTGCTTTCCATGGCCAATTGTCTCTCCCAACCCATTCTCCAGAGTTAGGTCCAACCCCAACCTTCCTTATGTTCTTAAAGAAGATGAAATGTAGCCTCTCCCACCATCCAAGATAAATTAATGCCTGCACAAAACTTGAGTTTTGCCATTGCTAATACACATACTTTAATATTAAAATCTTACCTCATGTTTTGAAACAATATTACTGAAAAGCCAAATTATCGTTGGTGATGGACTTCCTGTGGCTTCACAGTATAAAGTGATAGTTTTGCCTTCAACAATCGTGAGATTTTGTGTATTCAACCTGACTGAAGGCATGCCTAGAGGGTAAGACAGAAATATTTTTATACCTGAACATATACAGTATAGTATATGTTTGTCAGTTCTCAGAAATTAACAGCAATATTTTGGCGCATCAAAACAGAACTTTATAATAAATAGAGGACCGATTAATTTGTTGAGACAGCCTCACAAAGGTAAAAGGACTTCATTCTACTGACAGTTTCATGTGGTAGCAGTAACTGCTGGATGCTATCCCTGTCTGAAGTAAAACTTTTTAAATATCTAGTATGAAGTATTTCTTTTCTCTATTCACCTGCTTCCTTATTGCATTCAGTTAAATATGTTTATCAAAATATGTAAAGGAAATTTAGATCACGTGACTTACTGGATTATTCTCCATTCCTCCCAAGTGAAGACATCTACAAACTAATCCATTCCTCATAGTAAAAGTGACCACCATGGAGTAGTCTATCATTAGATTACAGTTTAAAATACTCAACTATGCCACCGGTGGGGACTATAGGCACCAAAGATTATTCTTAAAATCCTTTCCCTTTCCCCAATATTTGGAGGAAATCTCTCCACAAGATCTAGAACAGGCCTGGATTTATTTTAGTTTTGTGCTTGCTTAAAACACACAACAAATACTGACTTGTCATTTCCAACTCCACGCCTAATTTTGTTTTTTCCTGGTCACTCTGGAAAAAGTAGGCTCCTGTTTTAACTGTGTGGAATATGTAAAAAAAAAAAAAAAAGGAATGATTTCTGAATTCATGCAACATGAAAGTTTGTTCGTGTGTAAAAATTCTACTGATTTCTTGTAACCTGGCTATATGCTGGTGCCACCAAATATACCCAAGGAAATGTGTATACATATATAGGAACCAATAGACTTTACAGCATCCACTGATAAAATTTCATCAGATCCATTTAACTAATGTTTGATGTTTATGTATACAGTTGGATATAAAATATTTTACATTAAACATAGAAAAATCTTGTAGAGAAGCTTTTTTTTCCTCATTGCTGATATTGAAAATTAATACTTGCCCATATAACTATTATCCATTCCAATTTACATAAAAATTCTCAAGGACTATGCAATAATATGTTGACTACTATTATGTTCAATGGTGGGATCCAGCCGGTTTGCACCACTTTGGCAGAACCGGTAGCTAATTTTTTGTTGCCCGGACCCAGAATGGACTTCCGGAAGCGGCATCCACACAGAGAACCGGTTGTTCACATATTTGAATCTTACCACTGATTATGTTCCTCAGACAGGGATGTTCCCCCTTTGTGAGATGTCCTTGAAAATATGTTATCTGTTTTGTAGTATAGCTGCCTAGTAACTTGTGAACATAATGAAAGTTGGAAATATATTTTTTCCATAAGAAATAAAATTAAATGTGATACTTTTGGAATGACGACCAAGATGATAATCTGAGCCTTTGTAATTTTCTTCTTCTTTCAAAATCTGTACACTTCTTTTTAAAAAACAAAATATGAAATTATGTTCTGATACTGCTACTTCAGTTTGTCATTTGGAATACTACTTCATAAGGTGAATCTTGTATTGTATGTATTTGACAATGAATATGTACACAGAAATTTCCGATTACGGGCTAATGGACTGCTGCGGATCTCAACTATCCATGCAGATCTGAAGTCCTGTTTATTGATTTCAGAAAGTAAAGGCAAAGATCATGCTAGTTACAATTTAAGTAACAAAATGGAACAGCATAACACTGTCATTATGTCACATAATCTTCTAGCTACACAACTACAGTATATTTGCAGCTGAAAACTTAAGGATGGGAAGAAACTGAGAGAAAACAGACAAGGTTTTCATACATACATACATCTCTCAAGAGAGGGAAAAGGAAATAAAAGTCTCCAAAGGAGTTACAGGAAGGGTCGTGTTGGAGTCAAAGAAGGAGAGAGAAAATATGGCTAGCAAATAAAGTGGATTTAGGCACATTCAGGTTGCTAAAGATATCTACGTTCCTGTGAGATGGAAAATAATCCACAAAGATTCAGCAGAGTGTTATCTATGCATGGAAAACAAGAAGGTTTATGATATCATCCCCCAGTGCACATTTTCCAAAATTCCAAGCAGAAAGATGACTGAATGATAAGTTGCTGATTAACTTTCTGCTAGTCACACATACACAAAAAATGCCAGGTAAGTCTAACAGAAGCCTACCTAAATACCTATGTCCCTAACAAAAGGGACACAGCAGCAGAAGTGTTGCTTTTGGAGGCAAGGGGGCCGTTTTGCAGAGCTATCTAATTGGGGGGGGAGTCAACCTGTTAGAACACTGAATGCCCTTCTTCTGTGAAATGTTATGAATAAATAAAATCTGAACTGAAAGAACCTCCTTTCATCCTGCCTCTGAACAGCTCCACAAGCTTCTATTCAAAATACAGTATCAGTCAATTTGCACTAAAAAAAAATCAAGAGATTGAGAATGCTAAAAATTCAGGGCAGACAAAACTAGCAGAAACCTTTAACTTAAAGTAAAAAGAAGAGGAAGTCGTAGATGTTCCAAACTGTGAAAAACGACACTCTTTTTTGTACCGTAATTTATTACTTCACATTTACAAAATACTCTGAACCCTGCTGAACAAGTATGTAACCTTTCAAGAGCATATTTCAAGTTCATTTATGTGAGGGTATGATTGAGACAGAATGTGAGCAGTATTGAAATAGTAATATTAGAATCCTCAAAATCTCTCCTGGAAACAAGCCGTACCCTAACTATGTAAGGCTTATTTTTAAGAAAATATATACAAGCTCACAGTCAATAATAGTCAAAATAACTAACTCCACTTAACATGTTGAGGGGCAGAGGACCGAGAGCTACAATGAGCAAAACTATTATTCAAAATGGATGTACTATGGATTAAACAGCTCAGTGAGGCTGTTCAGTTTTCTATAGCAAGAGTTTGCATGTGCTGCTACAAGCCATTGTCAGCCAAAAAGGAGCTCTGATAGAACCAAACTTGTATTTGTTTCTTACTTAACCAGTCCTCTAAAATTTATGCCCAAACTTGCCTAAATCCAAGCTACTTAAAACAATTCCATTCTACGCTGATTTTCTCAGCTTGATATTGTCGCAACCATTTTGAAAATCATAGGTGAGATTATTGGGCTTCTAAAATGCAGTTAAAATATTTGAATATATTTTAAAATGCTCAAGCACAGTTTAATGTCTATAAAACAGCATTTTTTTGCTATATCACAGGGACCTTATTTTCATAGATAAGTATTTTTATTGGTCTCAGATTTTTTTTAAGATCATGCTATTGATATGTTTTAATAAGGAAGCCATAATTCACTCAATAAGACTTACCATGTCACAAAACTTTGATTGGCAGTTATCTAAACTGGAAGAAAACTCTGTATGTGAGTTGCATGTTTATTATAGCCTCTTCCACAGCTTTCGGTAACTGGAATTACTAGACAAACTCTCAAGAGCAAAATTAAACAAAACATCCATTAAAATCCTAGTGCTGAATATATTTTTGAACCTGGTTTACTGCATCTATATTTTAATACAATAAGGTGCATTACACATAAAATATCTCCATGGTTGCAACTGCACAAAGCAAATAACAACACTGCAAACTATATACGCACAAGAAATGAAAAATGGGATTGCATACTAATTAGTTTGACAACAGGAGAGAGCATCTCTAAATATAGAAACACTGCATAAGATATTAGTTGTTTTTGTATACCCTCATTCAGAGGCCATTTTGCATAAAGCATTTGGCATTACCTAAAAGGCTTGCATAGTTAACTTAGATATAATGCCCGCTATAAATAGTACTTTGGTGTGATGTACACAACAGTGAAGGCAAAATCTCCTCATGAGTCAAGCTCAAACCCTGGTGACTCCATGGAACTATTAAGGGAATCATTCTGGTAAAAATACAGGAGTGGTGGTTTGCCATTATTTATTTCCAGAATCTTTCTAGAAAAACTGATTTAGAATTTTCTGGTTACATTTCCAAATATGTACTAGTTCAATCCTACTCAAGTTTCTAAAATCAGCCAAAGTAGTGATCTCTCTAGATCAGGGGTCCCTAACCCCGTCCATAGACCGGCACTGGTCCATGGCATGCTAGCAACCAGGCATGCAAATAAGTGAAGCCCCATCCATAGGATAAAGGCCGCATGCAAAACCACGCCCCCTCCAGTCCGTGGAAAAACCTTTCCCCATGGAACCGGTCTCTGGTACCCAAAAGGTTGGGGGCTGCTGCTCTAGATGATTCTTAGCTTATATGCTTCCATTTCATCCGAAGTTCATTTGTTTCCCTTAATGATAACCACATTTTTCAGATATGAATATTCTGAGAAACTACAATTAGTTAAAAAAAGGGAGATTCTGATCTGATCTTCACTGCCACACTTGTGGGAAGAATCATATAAATCAAAGCAGGTTGTCAATCTGAAGGCAAAAAATATTTATGACTCCGTTTCATAATTTCTGACTATGTATATCTCTTATAACAAGGTTGCATTCTTGTGCATCAATAAAGTACACATTTTCTTGAGTTGGGCTTAATTCCTAGTGACTATATGAAAACAACCGTGTAGTCTTCTTGAAAGCAATATAGAAGTAGTTTGCCACTGCTTTTGTCTATTATTTTTTCTCAGCTTCTCAGACTAAAGCCTTTGGATTTCCAAATGGTCTCCTATACAAACATATGCCTAATTCAACTCTGTTTAGCTTTTTAGGAGCAGCAAAATTCAGCTAGCTTTTTTCCCTATGTTTGTCATTTATATAATAAGAATCATTAAGTTAATTTTTCAGGTCAGGATATCTTTTGCAGAGTACAGCAAGCTCACTAGAGCTGATGTTGATGGGTACATAATGAAGTAAGCCACATGATATCCATCCAAAATCTGTGGAGAAGCAACTTGACCAACCTTCCATTCATCTAGAATCTTTTTGATTTATAGATATCTTTCTCTGTCAGTATTATGGCTGTACATGGAACTGTGTTGAAAGAGCAAACTATGATTCTGAGTATGTATAGATCTCAGGATCTTAGGAAAATATGCATCTGATTTAAGGTGCACCAGACAGGGGCTACATATGTGCCCATGTGTATTCCAAATAACTTTTACCATTCAAATCTAGACCTCTGCACAACTATAATCATTATAAAACTCTTCTGTTTTTATTCTAACAAAAACGCCCTATAAATAACCAAAGGTAATTTATAATCAGTATTATAAACAGAGATGGAGTATTATAAATAGGGATGTATTATAAAAAGAAACGGAAACGAAGATAAGCGCCACTCCCTATAGTTGGCAACAACTAGCGTAGTAAAATCCGAAAAGACTCCTTTACTTATTATAAACAGGGAAGCAGAAAGAAATAATTTAAAACTTTTCTGGTGCATCCATTCTTCCAAGCATTCCCTGATAAAAATAAGTAGGGAATATTGTCTAAAGTATCATGGATGTTGATATCTCTACTGTTTCAGCATAATCCTCTTTGTTAGATCTTTCTTAATTCAGTTATTATCTATCCATTGATGTCTCTTAACATTATCATTTCAAGGTTGCAATCTCCTAAGTTAGGAAATTGTTTGGTTGACTTCCCTTGTTCTTCTGTGTCTGTCTCCATTTTCAATATCTTTACTATTTCTTGTCTCTTTTAACAAGTTTTTGAAATTCTGTTTTAAGTTCCTTTCTGAAATCATATCTTCCTTGACTTTGTCTTCTCTTCTCTTCTGGGCAATGTTCACTGTCTGTTCTGACATCCAGTTTGCTTTATTCTATTTCTGGGGTAATCTCATTTCACATTCATCCTCAAAAATGCCTTTGATTTAATCCCACAGTTCCTTTGGTTCCCTCTCAATGAGTTCAAGACGTCAAAGCAATTCTGATGTTTTCTTTGATAACAGCTGGTATATCTCAAGATTGTATCGATAGCTGGTTGATTTTGTTCTTTTGTTTTGGCTTGGCTTGGGATATCAAACTGAGAGCACAGACTACTAGGCTGCATTGTCTTTTGTGGCAGAATCTTATCAAGGCATTCAGATGGGAAGATTTCTGTAGGATCTTGCCACCTACTGGTAAGGAAAGAAACTACAGGATATGTCTCATTTATTTACCTGAAATAAAATCAATATAACTTAAAATGAGAAAATATATCTTAGATTCTCAGAGAATATGGTAATGGAGACTTTTTTTAAAATTTAGATTCTTTTTGGCAAGAGAATATCTTGAATTTAAAGAAGTCTTCCTTTCAGGTAAATATCTAGTTGTTCATCTGCCTAGTATCTAAAAGTCTTGGGTTTAAAATAATCTTACAATGGTCCAAAAGCTTTAGAGCAATCTATGATTAGGGCAAACATTTCTGGGAAAGGGGAGGAGTACTTAATGCTAAAAAATGGGTTGGAAAGACAAGATAACTATAATTATTTCAATATGAACAATGAAGAGTTCTGTGCCATAATGTACATAAATATTTTTTCATAGGCTGATATTCAAATTGTTCAGTATTGTTTCCCAGATTTGGAAAATGTATATAACAGTATTTTCATGACATATAGCATTAGCTCATGAAAAACTATATGGGATTACGAATTCAAGTGTAATGGATTTTTTAAAGCAATGTTGGAGTATAGTGTTTTTTAAATTAAAATGTATAAAAACATAATCTCTGTAACATGTGAACCATATGTAGTATATAAAACATATGGCCAATATTACTTTCAATATTTCCAACAAATCAATGTTTGGCTTAAGTGTATCCTTTAAATCTTATTGTTAGAATTCGAAATTTATTGGGAGATTTAAGTTACTAGTTAAACCCCTAGAGACAAAGATAATATTTTGAAATAATGTTCTTAACCCAAATGAGGTTTCTGAATGTACATGACAAAATAAGATCCAATTGGAATTAATTTCATTCTTGCAGCAAGACTTGCAGTCACATTCATGGGAACTTGTTTAAATGAGTTATAATTCTGGCCTAAAGTAAATTATATCTCAAGGCATTGTGCAAATTGATAAATATTCCATCCATTCGAAGACATAACAGCCTCCTCTATCTTCAGACCAGGGGGATTTTACACGTCACTAGCTCCAGCATGATCATTTTAATATTTAGTCAAGATAGCAAAGAGCAAAAGTTCACCTTTAAAAAAATTGTTTAGCAAAAAGGAAGATAGGACATCAATGAAGAATTACAGAAGGCTTCTGCCAGAGAAGGAAGAAGTACTAGGAATGGAGAAAATATCCAACCCAATTCTCTCATGCAAGACAACTTGATTTTAGAGTGATTTTTAACAACAGTGTAATAATCTGCAACAAGATTATTATTACATGTCACTCACAGAAGAAAACAACCAAGAACAATGCACCTGCTATCTAGTGCAGCCCAGTCCAGTGCAGCTGAGTCCACTGGAGCTGAGCAATCAATTTCATATCCGCCCCCTGGAAGAAAGTATGCAGACACCCAGAGAAGGAACATCATCAAGTGTTCCTGTGATAGGAACAAAAGTAGCCCAGACTTCCCCAGGAAAAAAGGGCAAGTGTTGGTGATAGGAGACTCAGTTCTCAGGGGAACAGAATCAGCCATCTGTCAGGGGCTGCCACATAGAAGAGGGAGTCAAGCTATTCTCCAAAGCATCTGAAGGCAGCAACGGATAGAAACTAACCAAGGAGAGAAGTAATGAGAACTAGAACTAAGGAGAAATTTCCTGACAGTTAGAACAATTAATCAGTGGAATAACCTGCCTCCAGAAGTTGTGAATGCTCCAACAATAGAAGTTTTTAAGAAAAGACTGGACAAACATTTGTCTGAAATGGTATAGGGTTTCCTGCCTGAGCAAGGGGTTGGACTAGAAGACCTCCAAGGTCCCTTCCAACTCTATTATTATTATTATTATTATTATTATTATTATTATTATTATTATTATTATTATTATTATTATTATTATTATTATTATTATTATTATTATATCATCATCATCATCATCATCATCATCATCATCATCATTATGAAGTTTTAAACATGGACTTCATTAACATATAACATTTTGAACAGGAAATACAAGTAGTCCTCAACTTATGATTATAATTGGGACTATAATTTCCATTGCAAAGCAAGGTGGCAATTAAGTGAGTTGCACCTGATTTTATGACCTTTTGGCCAGTATAGTTAAGTAACTCTCTGCAGTTGTTAAGTAAATCATTCGGTCATTAAAAAAATCTCGCTTCCCCCATTGACTCTGATTGTCAGAAACTGACTGGCAAGGCCACAAATGGCGATCACATGACCTGGGACATAGCAACCATTAAATACATGCGGGTTTCCAGGGGCCCAAATTTTCGTCCCCTGACCGAAGAGACTCTGCAACTGACATTAAGTGTGAGCATCAGTTGTGAGCCACTTTTATCTGTGCAGTTGCAACTCTGAATAGTTGCTAAAATAATGGTTGTAAGTTGAGGATGCCTGTACAGTACTGAAAAGGTTTTGTCCAAACTATAATCTTTTTGAAGAATATATAGATACATAAGTATCCATATTGCTGCTACACAGATACATAAATACACATCATGCTGTTTCCATTTGGCATAAGCAACACTGTGCAAAAAGAAAGAAAGAAAGAAAGAAAGAAAGAAAGAAAGAAAGAAAGAAAGAAAGAAAGAAAGAAAGAAAGAAAGAAAGAAAGAAAGAAAGAAAGAAAGAAAGAAAGAAAAGCAGTAAGAAACTGAAAGCCCCAGAAATTGTCATGTTTTTCAATGACTTCCTGAAAACAAAAGCCTAGTTTACGCACTCTGCTTGGCACAAAAAAAATCACACTGTACTTCCCAAATTTTGCTCAATGTGACCTCTTCCACAGTTTCAATCAGAATTCTGTCAAACATCTTCACAGACATATTTAACAATCTAATCTCCCTGTAATCCTTACATTCATTTTTGTTAGCTTTCCTTTTGTATAAGGGAATAGTAACAGCATTCTTCCAATTGTTAAGCCCAGATGCAGTTTTTCACATACATGTTAAGCAAGATACACACAGCCACTCCACAGACAAATTGTATTCACATGTGGACATTTCTCCAATTATACAATCCACTCCTGAGCTCTAACTGATATCAACATTCTCACAGAAGATGTGACTTCCTTTTCATACATTTTGCTTGAGCCTTAACAGTTATGGTGCTTTTAATTTTACTTTTTGACTTTTCACTATCATCTCCCTATAAACTATAAATATAAAATTAGAAGGATTCCCCCCTGCTAACTTCATCTCATACCATTTCATCACTTTTATTTTTCATTCCCCTCTTCTTCTGATTATTTCCCCCTCCCAAAAAAACCCAAATCCACTTCACTTTGGTCTCTTAAACTTTACCATTCCTCGCTCTCTGCACTTAACTTTTTGTCTTTTTATATATTGTATAAGGTTATACAATAACCCTTTTCTCATTCTATTTTTATAATTCCCTTAGATCAGGGATCTTCAAACTTGGCCCTTTTATGACTTGTGGACTTCAACTCCCAGAATTCCTCAGCCAGTGTGCCTGGCTGAGGAATTCTGGGAGTTGAAGTGCACAAGTCATAAAAGGGCCAAGTTTGAAGACCCCTGCCTTAGATGATTTTTTCTCATTCACAACCAATTTTGCTTTCATATATTATAAAGCATTTTTCCATAATTTCCATCAGTCTAATTTCTCAGATTTAAGGGGTTGGTGAACAAGTTAGAGTAGGCCAGGCACAGAGTACATATGAATCAGGTGAAACCAGGGGAGAGCTAGAGAAAGCTGACGTATGTCATACATATGAGGCTAACAATGATATAAGTTTATTAAATAAATAAATGAGAAATGTAGCTACTGAGTAAAAAAAAAGACTACACATTTTTCCCTATAGTCCAGCAATATTGATTTTAAAAAGTGAAGCCAAATTCTAATCTGTCAAAAAGAAGGTGTTTAATATCTCTTGAGATAAACTTTCTCAGTAGACAGATAAAAAGAAATGTTTGCACAAAACAGAATAAAAAAACTAGAAACAACCTATTAGATATTAAACAGAAAAACAGAAAAGTCTGTTTTATATAAATCTAGTGAATAGCAAGCCTCATTGCCTGTCCTCAGATAACATATACTAAGCCAAGATTTGTTTAACCACAGTTTATTAATTCAAGCCCATTTGTATGTAATGACTGAACACAATAAATTATGGTTTACAAACCACAATAGCTGGATTTTATGTATTACACTTCTGTAACTAATCACATATTGACTTAGATCATGGTATGGACATATTTCCAGGCTAAAGACTATACTCCAACATTACTGGATAGGAGTCAGGATGAAAACTAAATATAATTTACATTAAAATGTAATTAAAATTAAAAAAGTTAATTTGATTATGTCTCCCATTGTGTATCTGATCATTTTCACTTCCTGTCATATTATCATTCCAGTTTGGTGACAATCTGGAAATCTCTGAGGATTACATATGACATTGGGGCCTGTCATTCAGTGTGAATGAACCCAGGAACTTTCATATAAACATGCGTGTGATTGTCGTTTAAATTTTCCATGCTCCTCAGTTAAGTTTCTTTGTTCTTACTTTTCTCTTAAGCAAAATAATTAGAAGCACTGGTTTTAAATACTGTTTAAATTTGGGCAGGAGAGGGTTTGTTTAGATGTCTAATATGGATAATTTGATTATGGCAGGTCTGCATAGTGAATGACAACTGTATATTTTATGACAACTAAAATATCTCTGTCTTATAAAGTGCTCCCAAGCAAGAGCATCAGAAGATGAAAATTTTGTCCTTGTATATTTGCACTTTATAAACAAACCCTTGGCAGCTGCAATTGCAACAGATTCCCATGGAAAACAAAGATACAAAATTAAAAGAAAGAAAATACTAAAGAGTGAAATATTCATAATACTACAAGTTAACGTTTGTATTCTGAGATATATCAAATCTATATTTATATCCCTTCCAATTATAAACTTTATCCAAATCTGTCTAAATAGGTTCTATTGTCTCTCACATAATAGGTGAGGGGCCGGTAGGCAACCTCGGCCTAGAGACATGGCAGATGTAAAATTGTCCAGGGATTTCTACATGAATAGCACAGCATCTTTTCTCAAAGCTGTAGGTAGGTAGGTAGGTAGGTAGGTAGGTAGGTAGGTAGGTAGGTAGGTCGGTCGGTCAACACATGGCTACTACTATAGTAGCTCTCCAAAAACAAAAATAGATGAAAATCTCTAAGGAGTATAGATATAGTATAAGTAATATGCTTAGTTTAAGTAAAGCAGTACTTCTTGATGCTGATATTTCAACAGCAAAGAGTAGTGGATTCCACACCATAATGTCAGTGATGGGATCAATGTTTATTCCTTGCATTAAGAATTGGTATAATTTGAATTCCAGAAATCCTGAAAATGGTCTGACCCTATGTAAAATTCATCTATACTATATTAAACTACACCATAAAGAACCATAAAGAATTACAGCTTGCAGCCTGCCCTAAGAACTGGTCTTTGTAGAAGAGATTTCATAGCTATTGAAAGATTTTCCCCAACTTAAAACAGCAGTCTGCATACATAGGAATAAAACTGCCAGATATATCATCAAAGCCACCAAATATATTTCAACACTATGCCCAAATATTGATTCCTATGACAGTTTTTCTATTCATGCTGAATGATATTGTGCTTAATTTGAAAATGCTCAATTACATCCTTATTTTAAAGATGTCGTTTTTGGTACTGACATAAACAGGTTACCATTTATTCAAGTTACTGTTGTATATGGTTTAAGGAATATATTATCAAAAATACCATAGGAATACATTTCAACAGAAGGCTCAAAACTGATTCATCCATCACTCCAAGCTTGACCATAATACCATATGGGTAAATAATTCTATTCTGACTATTGCCAAGAAGCAGAGCTAAAACAGAAATTTCTTACCAAACAAGAAAAAAATGCAGAATGCAAAACACTGTGGAGGGCAATGAAAGCCAAATGCTTTGATTCATCTTGTATTTTTTAGGCAATAAAATGCTATCATGGTTAACCTAAGCTATACCAGTATTTAAAAGCACCACAGGAATCGTTGGATACAGAAAGACTTTATCCAGAAATCTTGTAATAAAATACTAAAAATAATCTGGTTTTAAACCGGCAGATGTCAGAGAAATTTCCTTATGGATTTTTGTCTTTCAAAACTTGTAAGGCTTAGGTTTCCATGTCTGTCAGTTGCATTGATCCACAGAATTGTAAAACAACTGTGTCTTTCTTCTACTCTGTGCCAAACTCACATCTTTTAAAAAGGTACTTCAGGCAATATCACACAGGCCATCAAAACAAATTACACCATACTAAATGCATCTCTTAAATTTTACTCCCTGTTGGATCAGAAGCAAAGAGAAATATAAAAAAAAATACAGTGGAATTCATTTTAAAAGGGTAATAAAGTAAAGTTTAAAACTTTTCAAGATGATGCTCAAAAGAAAATTCTACATAATGCTGCTCCAATATGCAATATAAATATGCCCGTCAATTATTTTAGTAAGAAAAGGTAGCAAAGCAAAGAAAAAAAAATATTCCAAGGTGCAAGCCCATTGACACAAACTATTAATGCAAGGCAAGGAAAGCAGGAGACAGGATACCAAGCACCATAAACAAGCCTGCAAAGGACCTCATGATATTCAAGATTTTTCCATTTTTACAACATAAACTACAGAAAGCACAAGAGATAAATAAATGTATGTGAATGTTAGATACTACATTTTCCTTCCACTAATAGAAAGGAATTTTATCAATTTAGTCAATTTCTCCCTCCCACCATCACCTCCAAAATCTCCTTGTTTGGGATGGTCAGCAATCCTCCAGTGTATATTTTTATGGAAATGCAACAGAGAACAGAATCAGTGAAAATTGTTTCGCTTTCCACCAACAGGAACTTTCCATGAATGGAATGAGAGCACAATCCAGTAAGTACCAGATTATTTGCTCGGATATAAATAGTTTGTTTCATTCTTAGATGCAAATGAAAATTTTGTTTACTGAATATTCAAAATGAACTGTGATATTTGAAATGTTTAAAATTATAATTTTTAAGCAAAACTTTCTGAAGTAGGAACAGATCTAGAGTTCAATTCAACCTACAATTATCTGTTTCAGTTTTAACCAACAGTTTTATTTATAGAATAACAGGACATGAACTGTTTTCAATGTTCTTATAATAGAAACAACACTTCATTAGACAAATTAGAAATAAGAGTACATTATGGGGAAAAAATATAAGTGCATCACCAAAATGAATTTGAAAAATTATAAAAGTCAGAGAATTATTTTAAGTAGAAAATCATGCAGAAAGGCAACTTAAATCCTATTAGTCAGGATTCAATTTACACACCCAGTATACGACTGCAACTTCAAAAGTTACCTGAAATAGGATTTATTCATCTCCCAATCAAAACTAAAACTTGTTTTTAAAATAAGAAAATCCATTAAAATCTCTAACAGAAGTTCTATCAAAATTAACGACGTTTAGACAGAGTCAGAGCTTAATCTATTGTACTCCATCTTTTTTTACAACTTAAATACAGATATTAATTTTCATTAAAAGAGCATTACCACAGTTTGGGACTGGCTTCTCCAGCAGAGATATCCTCTGGTTGTAGTCATTTATACAGTAAAAATCCTGAGTTTCTGCTTTTGGAAACTTGGTGTCTTGGAATACTTTGATCCACATAATATCACAGGAACACTTGAAAGGGTTACCTTCTAAAATCCTACAACAAAAAAATAGATTTATATGAGGTTTAAGAAAAAAATAACAGTTGACAAATCAAAGACACTTTAAATAAGGCTGGACAGGTCTAAACAATGATAAAAACAGCAGATAAAAGCATATTGAATCACGTTTGTCTCTGATCTGGCCCACAATTGGAATAAAACACTTTTCATCCCTGTCCAAATAATGTACTTATTTTTCCACTGATTCATATGTGGATATTTAAATATAATACTGGCGTTGCATGGAGGCTCCTGAGCTTTAATCTACTAATCAGCTAAGACTATATATCAATAAAATAGTACTTCTCTGGTTCTCACGGCATTCATTGGATCAAAACATATTCCCTTTTGCATCTGTGTGAAAGGGATGCCTCTTCTAAGATGAGGTCCCAAATCCTCTTTGTTTGATGTTGTCCAAAAGAGTTTTAACCCATTCATCTAGTTTAGTATTCGACAATCTGGTCCCTTCCAAATGTGTTAGGACTATAATTCCTAACTTTCTTAGACACATTTGGAGAGAAGTAGGTTTGAAAAAGCTGCAACTCAGAAATCTGGTCTTGACTGGGAAGAAAAGAATGCCATTTTCTTCAATTCAGTAGAAAAAAATATTCTGGACCCTGAACAAGAATCATATTTAATTCTCAGTATACAGTGTCCCATAATACAGTTTTAGATGTTTTCTATTATTGTGGATAAACTGAGCTCCCCCTTATGGTCAAACGTTACAGAAATATATTTCAAGCAAACGATACCAAGACAAGAAAAAAGTCATCTATTAAACCCTTGGAACAAATGCAAAAATGGCTTAAGTAATATTTGAGACTACAACAACAAATACTGGGCTCTAAGGCTTAGAGGAATATATAAGCTCACACCGAGGAATTAAAATGGAATCTTTATTACCCACTTAAAATTAACACATCCAGGAAAGCCTATTTAATTACGTACTTAAAGTATTTCTCGAACTTAATGTATAAAGAAGCTAGAATAAAAAAAGAAGCAGCAAAAAAGTCCAGATGTCTGGCTCAGACAAGGAACATTATCTCAGCTTTGCTTATAAAAGCATAACCTATATTTCATGAACTAATTCACTGATGTACCACTTGTTGCCCCTAAGACATTTTATTAAGATGAAACAATCCAGCACTAATTATAACAATCTACAGGCAGTACATTTGATTTGGTCTTCCAGATCCCTCTGTCAATGTAATCTCATAGGATATTCACAGCAGTTCAGATGTTTTCGAAGCTGTCTGAGTAGATCAGCTCAACTAAATATTCAGATCAAAGAGACAGTTTTGTAGGTTCGACAAATTTATGACAAAAGAGTCTCTTCATCCAGAGTACTTTGTCTATTTGTTGCCAACCTCTCTGAAATAAAACATTGTTATTTTTAACTGGATAGATGGATGTTAGGCTGTAGGACAAATGATAGTCTATGGAGAGTGGTGGTGTTGCAATGTGGCACACATGCAGATGGACAAGCAGGTGGTGGGTGCTGCAGTGTGGCATGAGTGTAGCTCAGTAGGAAGGTGAGCAACTACTGAATGCAGAGGAGGTGGACAGGTGCAGCACAAGTGCAGGTGGGGAGTAAGTGCTGCAGAGTGGTGTGAGGACTTCGGTGCTTTGGCCTGGTACCAGCTCAGCCAAGTAGATAGAGGATGAGTGCTACAGCCGAGTGCAAATGTAGTCAGGTGGATATGAGTACAAACAAGGGGGTGCTCTGGGCAGGCACTATGGAGTATGAGACCCCTGGAATCCCTTACTCAGTAATGTGGATCCTCAGGAGAAAAAAGAATGGGAGCAGGGAGTGACTTACAGGAAAATTTTGCAACCTTCCCTGTCAGCTTTCCCACTGACTTTCCTTATGGAAAGCCAACAGGGAAGGTCACAAATGGTGATCATGTGACTGTTGCAAATTTCGTAAGTGTCAGCTGGTTGTCAACTACCCAAATTCATCATGTGTCTGTTGTGGTGCTGCAATGGTAAAACTTCAAGGACTAATCACAAGTACCATTAATTCAGCACCACCAAACCTTTGAACAGTCATTGATTTAGTGGTTGGAACCTGAGGATTACCTATATCTTCAATCTATAGTCATGGATTGTTCTTGGCTTACCTGGACTAGTAGTAATTTTTCATATTATCCAAATATGGACTAATGGCTAGTTCAGAGTTAAGGAGCCTTTAGTATGCATGGTGACTAAAGAAAACTCCATGGCTATCTACAAAGTGAAACCATTCTTGCAGCAATGTTTCTCTTGCTCCAGTGTGGTTAGCCTAAACACAAAATTATTTTGATGCTTGGAAGAGCAGCCACAATAGGCCCTCAGCTATATGTTCCCTGGGCTGTGTCCCATTTGTTAAATGCATACGTATCCAACGCACATATTTAAAACACACACTACTGTAAAACAAATTCTACTTTTCCGAGAAACAAACTTTAAATGTTTTCTTACTAGAATCTAAATCCTAAAATACTGTGCCTGGTAATAATGCTAATAAAATTCATTATAACAACAAACTTGATTTTTCAGAAAAGCAATTACTTACAGATCTGTCAAATTCAGATGGCGGAAAGTCTTCCTGGACAAACTTGAAAGCTTGTTTCTGGAGAAGTTTCTGTAAAGAAACAATGTCATGATTAAAAATGAGGACACAAAAGAGTTTTGAGAGACATATCCCAGGAAGTTAAACTCTGTCAAACAACTCCTGCTGATGGACTTCAAAACTGATACAGATTGTATCCTAGCTTGACATCCAGACTGGGCACAGATGAACACTGATTGCAACATGTACCTTAAAACAATTCAGCTCAAATGAAGGGAAAAAAACAACATTGGATTAAGTTTTACTCCAAAGATGTTCTCAGATGTTGACTAAACGCTCAATTTATTCATAAGCAAAATAGATGTTTACCATATCGTCTTTGATCCTACATCAAAGGTTTTACTTTTCCAAACCCTGACTATATCCCAAACAACTCCATCACGAGCTTTTTAGAAATACTTTTTTTAAATTATGTGTTCACAGCAAACATCATGGAAAAAATGGTAACATGACATCATGAAACCTTTCAGTTCAATTAAGTATTTACTGTACTATATTGCAATACACTTTAGCATCTTCCATTACAATGAAAATCAGATGCATTCTTGCTCTTGATTATATTCACAGAATCACATACACTGTGGTAGGCACTCCTTTACTAAAGAATATTTAAATTGGACAAAATATAAAGATTTCCAGACCAGCAGCACCTTTCTTTTTTATTTTCCATAGGAAATATATTCTCACTGAATAAGATATAGGCTCCCTGCCACAATAAAAATCAGAAATGTAGTGTTTGTCTGAACTTTTTCAATCCAGATCCACCTACCCTAAGTATACAGTTTCCTGTATTATGCTTTACAACAGGGCCAATTAGGTGAAGATGTCAAAATCATGAAAAAAGTGGTATGGCCAAAAATATCTAATAGAATAGGTACATACTAGAAATAATGTGCAGTGTTACCACTATGTCCCTGGTAGAAAATGTCCTAACTCAGGGGTGTCAAACTCGCCACGTGACGTGACGTGTCGCAACATTTTGCAAATTTTTCCCCCTTGCTGGAGCTGGGGTGGGTGCGGCTTCTGCATGACGCATCCGGCCCATGGGCCGGCAGTTTGACACCCATGTCCTAACTCATCCATGACGTAATAATACCACATGAATGAAGCAGGAGCTTAGAGTTTAATTATTTCTTTTGTAAACAGGTGTTTCATTGGGGTTCATGTATATGTACATCTTACTTCCTTAAAGCCTATCCTAAAACACCTTTTTCTTCTTCAATTCTTTTAATTCCTCTGGAAAACAATTGGAAGTGATGCCTCCCCCATTTGATGATTTGCCACCAAATTTGAGAAAAGTAATCATTGTGGACTGAAGAAAGCAACATCTGAGGAATACATAAAGCCAATGAGTTGCCCATTCCTACTCTAAACTATACTGAAAACTAACCCATTTTTCTAGGATTCCATGTTACGAGCAACACTGTTAGCTGAAAACAAACGTAAAAGCTTCTCTTTGTTTTACATCTTAAGAAGGGAGTAAAATACTTAAACTGTTTCTTAACTTTTACCACTCTAGTGCCAGCCAGATGTTTTTGACTACAATTTGCAGAATTCTCAGCCAGTATGCCCAATTATTGGTGAACATAGCATATTGAGATAATCAATTTGTAGTGCAGTCCTTATGGCAAAGCTATAATGTTTTGCCAAGATACATCTCTCATACGAATTGATTGTTCAACTTACAGGGACAGTAAGGTTAATCTGAAACTACACCTACAGCTGCATTGACTAAAGGTGATCTAGCCCAGTGTTCTCCTCTCTTTACAACCAGTTTCTTATCAGAAAACTTTTTCTTTCTTGTCACTAACCTTTTTCTTCCACAAACAGAAATTTTACTATTCCCTCTAGCACATATATTTGTCTTATCTTAATACTGTAGGAACACCAAAGCAGACCAAGGAAATGTCAATAAAAAGTCCTGGTGACACTTTCCTCTTATGATACCATGGGCTAGCCTATGCATAAGTAACAAAAGTAGTAGAAAATATTCTTTATTATGTCTGCACAACAGAAAAACATGCACACAGCAAGATGCAGTGATCTTTTTTGAAAATATAGGAAAGATTTTCAGACTTTTCCATTAGAATGTTGCTCTGATATTACACTTTACATTTAGGCAATGTCTGTGGAATCTTTAAATTCCTTTGTTTACAATATTACTGATTTTTATAATCCTAAATTACTAAAGACAGCCATTTCTTGTACATAAATTTCACCTAGGTGATGGGGGAAAGGCAAATATGTTTATAAAAATATTGTATTTAAAGTTCTTTAAAATTTGATGAGGTTACTAATGAGGTTGGTGGATACGTCTATGTTAGTACTGACATTTTTAAATTATTTATATTGTAGCATATCTGTTGTAAAGGGATTTTAAATGAAATTAAAGAGATCTCCTATAAGTTGATTAAAGCCCAAATATTTTTTTTAAAAAAACTGGAAGTTCATATAATTTATGTCTATGTTTATCTTCTAAAAACAGAAAGCTTCCAAATCACAAATGTGCCAACTTCTTGTTAAGAGAAAACACAGGGAAATTATTAATGTATATTATTGCTATAAGAATGTAAATTAACTTATATCCCAACAAAGCAATGTGTTTTTTAAAAAAAAAAACATAATACTTTTCCCTAATGAAAGATAGTTCTGTCAGTACTCTTTATAAAATGTATAATATAGAGAGCTATATATATATACCCTCCAATAGCCAACGGAATAGCTTGTACACTATCACAACAATCTTGGATAGCTGATAGTCAAAACAACATTTCTTCCATCCTCTGCTTTCCTCTGTACTCATCCAATATTCTCCTCGTTTCTAATGGATGAGATATTTCTGTAGAAGTAAATTTTGTAAATGAATCAGCACATAGTTCCTTAGCAGCTATTTGTCCCTAAAGATAGAACTTTTAAAGTCATTTATGTAAGATCTTTAGCCTTTGCTATATCTGACAGTGGAAATTAGTTACATTAAAGAGCAAGATCAGTAAATCACATCTTTATTTAAAAGACAACGTTGCAATATGTATCCAAAAATAGCTGGATGTTTTCCAGTCATCATTCCTTCTAATACTAAACTTGGACAGTCCACTGCCATCTGTTTGGCAGTAAACTGTCTAACCATTTTGCTGAAAATGTCATTTGAACAACAGAAAAGGAAAATGAATATGTATCGATTGGCTGCCATGTGCAGCTCTAGCAATTTATAATACTCTCAAATGGGAGGAGGAATTTGGGTCAGGAGACAGATACATAATTAGCAAGAAGAGAATTGCTGCATTAGTTTAAAGGGCCTTCCAGTCAACTTAATCTTCCTATCATGGTCAATCAGATCTCCATATGAAAACATCATATTCCCATATATCCTCCTGCTTGCATTCCCTAACAACTGCGTTGTTCGTCCATCGATTTCGATGAAGACCTTGACATCTTGTGGATTGTGGGCCATCAACGGTGTGTCCGTAGATGGCTGATTAGACCGATGTTAGCACGGAATGTTCTGCCACTAAAAGTGGATTCTACCCAGCAACGTTGCAATGAGCACAGTATCTTTGTAACTGGATGTATATATGTATGTAGGATAGATATATGGGAAGGGAGGTGCCTGGGTATACTGTACTATACTGTGCTTTTCTCTCTCTCTCTCTCTCTGTGTGTGTGTGTGTGTGTGTGTGTGTGTGCTAAATCTCCTTCACACCTAATATAGGGGAAACATATATTTGTCTTTTTCGAGACACTTTTTGCTCTTGTAAACATTGATACATGGTCCATGGGGTCAGGAACAGTCGGACATGACTTAGCAACTAAACAACAACAACATCAGTGATATATTCTAAAAAGTAGCAACCAGTCACAAGCCTGAGTCCAGCAATATAGTACAGAGGACAATATTTTAAATCCCCGCTGGTAATTAAATTATTCTGGTTGTTCTAAAGTCATAAAGTGGGTTTTCACTTACATGTACTGTAGGTTAATATTTTTCAGGAAAGCTTGGCGTGAGACAAACTTCAAACCTGAGTCCACCACAGTTCTGTAAAAGTACCCAAGCACAAGTTACAATTACTGAATGATCTATCATACATTCATTTATTTATGGAGAGTATAGCATGTAGCTCAAAAAATTTCAGAATAATTCATGGTTAAGATTGTTATTATATTGGCTCAATTCAGCAATCTGTGATGCGTGTCAAAAAAGTTTCTATTCACTATAATGTGTAAGTCAGCTTCATGAATTATATCCATGCATAAATAGAACAGAACAGAATAGAAGCTGGAAGGGACCTTGGAGGTCTTCTAGTCCAGCCCCCTGCTCAAGCAGGAGAACCTATACCATCTCAGACAAGTGACTCTTTAGTCTCTTTTTAAAAATCTCCAGTGATGGAGTGCCCACGATTTCTGGAGGCAAGCTGTTCCACTGGTTAATTGTCCTCACTTTTAGGAAGTTTTTCCTTAATTCCAGGTTGCTTCTCTCTTTGATCAGTTTCCAACCATTGCTTCTTGTCCTTCCCTCTGGTGACCCCCTCTTCTTTCTGGCAGCCCCTCAAATACTGAAATACTACTATCATGTCACCCCTATTTCTTCTTTTCTTTAGACTAGCCAAGTCCATGTCCAGCAGCCATTCTTTGTATGTTTTAGTCTCCAGGCCTTTGATCACCTTAGTTGCTCTTCTCTGAATTTCTGCAAAAACTCTCAATGACTTTTTTGTGATATGCTGACCAAACTTGGTTGCAGTATTCCAGGTGTGGTCTTACTAGGGTTTTATAAAGCGGTACTAATACTTCGTGTGATCTTGATTCTATGCCTCTGTTTATACAACCCAGGATTGTATTAGCTTTTTTGGTTGCGGCTGCATACTGCTGGCTCATAGTCAAGTGATCATCCACTAGGACTCCAAGGTCCCTCTCACAGTTACTGTTTTTGAGCCAGGTCTCGCCCAATCTGTACTTGTACCTTTGATTTTTCCTGCCTAAATGTAAAACTTTGCTTTTCTCCACAATGAAACTCATTTTGTTGGACAGGAACCATTATTCAAGTTTGTCAAGATCTTTTTGGATCCTGAGTTTGTCTTCTGGAGTGTTGGCTACTCCTGTCAGTTTGATGTCATCTGCCAATTTGATGAGTTCCCCTTCAATTCCCTCATGTAAGTCATTCATGAAGATATTGAAGAGTACTGGGCCTAAGATGGAGCCTTGTGGTACCCCACTGCTTGTTTCTCTCCATGTGGATGTGGTGCCATTGAGGACTACTTGTTGAGTGTGGTTTGCCAGCCAGCTACAGATCCATCTGTTGGTGGTGTTGTCTATTCCACCTTTTTCTAGCTTACCAAGGAGTAAGTTGTGGTCTACTTTATCAAATGCCTTACTGAAAACTAAGTATATACATCCACAGCATTTCGCTGGTCTACTAATTTAGTCACTTTATCGAAGAATGAGTTGCTTCTTTTAATGAAATATATGAAGACAATGACCTATGTAAGACCTCAGTACATTCCATTATAAAGCTTACACAGTGGGCAAAATATGTCATTTATAATACTAAATATACATAATTAAAATATTTACTTACAAATTTCTTAATCCAGTGTACAGTCCAACATCTATTTCATTTATGCTTTCTAAACCCCGCTGGTTTGCAATATAACTGTTTAAAGGGACAAAAAAAGAGGAAGAGAGAAATGTTACTATGGTAGTATATTATTTTCTTATTTATATAATAGGCATACAAATAGCAGTTGTCTGACTTGAAAATGGGAAAATGGAGAAATAAATTGTTCCTCTATTACAATATGATACAGCAGGGCAGATGTGCAGAAACATATTAAATACTATAATACCTTAAGAGGCCTTTTGCAAGATGGAAGCAGTGGTTCTTAAACTAGGGAAAATAACCACCAAGGGGTTAATTTGGGTATATTCTGGGAGTAATGGAGCAATTTGTAATAGATTGTTTGTGAATCAAGGATTCAGTATAAGGTTGTCACTGTGGAGATGTTTATGTAAAATAAGTGTCTGGTGGGTGGGTGTTATGTGTGAAAGAGAAAGAGAGAAAGGAGGGGAGGGGAGAGGGAGAGGGGGAGAGAGGGAGAGGGAGAGAGAAATGACATTATTCAAGACTGAGGAAAAGGGAAATCAGTCAAAAAGTTTAAGAACCGTTATACAGGTAGTCCTCAACTTATGACCAGAATCGCGTCCAAAATTTCTGCTGTTAAGTGAGACGTTTGTTAAGTGAGTTTTGCCCTGTTTTATGACCTTTCTTACCACAGTTATTAAGTAAAATCCTGCAGTTAAGTTAGTGACAGGGTTGTTAAGTGAATCTGGCTTCCCCACTGACTTTGATTGTCAGAAGGTTGCAAAAGAGGATCACATAACCCTGGGACCCTGCAACTGTTATAAAAATGGACCACTTGCCAAGCATCTGAATTCTGATCATGTGACCATGGGGATCCTGCAACGGTCATAAGTGTGAAAAATGGTCATGTCACTTTTTTCAGTGCTGTTGTAACTTTGAACAGTCACTAAACAAATTGTTGTAAGTTGAGGACCACTAGAATCTTAGTAGTCCAGTTCTGGCATTTATACCATAATACTTTTATCTGCTGCTCTTTTGATTCACTCTTTTTTTGTTAAACAGAACCAATAGCTAGTCAATAATAATATAGTTCCTAAATTCTATCTATATACTACATGATAGAAATAATGGAGAAGAAACTAGTTTGGTCCCTATTTTAATATAATGTTTTTAATTTGCATATGCCAAACCAAATCAGAAATAAAATATGCAGTTATCATTCAGTTGGTTTTTCTGAATTTTCCACATTGCCCCCATAAAAAGAATGGGAAAATAAAAAAAATACATAGTACATAGAATAAATGTATTAAAAACACTCCTCAATAGAAGCAAACTATTACATTTTGTAAAACTATATAAAAAAAACCTTAGGTAAGCCAAATCATCTGCAAAGGTTTAGACAGAATTACACATAAAATATGTACCTATTTTCATTAAGAAATTTGCTTTTTGAATATTGTGAATGCAAGGAAAGGAACTCAGGGTTGGAAAAATGAGGTATCAAAATTTACCAATCTATGAAAAATAATGACCAATAATATGCAACAAGGGAAAGCATATATACCATTGGAAGATCTGAAAAACCAGCTTAGGGACAGAGCATCATGGAGAAAATCTATCTATGTGGTCGGGAAGAATCAATACCAACTTGGGTGTCAATAGCATGTAAATCAATTAGTTAGATTTATGTATTTATCACTGGAGACAGTAGCAGAAACTCGGAGAATTACAGTAATCAAGTCTTAATATAATAAGATTAAAAGTATAAATGTTCTTCTGATGATTACATGGATATGATCATGCAATTTTTCTTGCAACAATATAGAAGGAAGATTGGGGATATTTTAAACTCATTATCTAGCTTAAATAGTCCTTACAAGTTTGGATGTATTATTTCATTTGCTACTGAAGAATTTGTGGCAACAGTTAAAACAGCAACTAATTGATTCAATATTGGGAAAGGATATACCAGGGTTCTTTCCTGTCAGCTTATTTACCTAAAAAAATAGGAATTAAAATTAATAACCATAGATATGCTGATAATACAATTTTCATGGCTAGAGTAAAGAAGATTTAAGGAAGCTCATGCTGAAAATAAAAAAAAAGAGCCTGCGAGGCTGGACAGCTCTTTAGCATTAAAAATTTAAAAAGAAAGCTAAGATTATCTCAGTAGCAATGCCAAACTAAAGCCAATAGACAGAGAACCTGAAACAATAGTAGACTTTATCTTTTGACCACATTTTTTTAAAAAAATCACAAGACTGATGACTGTAGTCATGAAATAAACAGACCTTTGCTACCTAGGAGAAAGTTTAAGACAGGTCTCCACAAAATATTGAAATGCAGAAACGTTATATTGATAACAAAGATAAGTATTATCATGGCTATGGGTTTTCCAGTTGTAGCACTTGGCTGTGAAAGCTGGATCCTTAGAGAGGCTGAAGGAAGGAAAATCAATGTCTTCAGAAAATGGTGGGAAAGACCTTGGACTGCCACAAGAATAAAACATTCAATACCAGATGAAGGAAGCCAGATTATTCATTGGAAGCTTCAGCTGAGATATTTTGGACGCATAATGTGAAGTCAAGAGTTATTGGAGAATACTTTGATGCTTGGAAAAATCGAAGGCAATCAAGAAACTGACAGAAGATAAGATGGCAAGATATGATCACTGACATCATGAAGAAGAGTTCCTTAGAACTCAAAGGAGCTGTTAACTGACAGATTAACCTTGCCAACTGATTACCAGTGGGATGCAGAGGATTGGAAGTAACTGAAGGAAAAATAAAATTGCATTGGCTACCTTACTTAAATGGCTAGATATTCAAAAAAAAATTCTAATAGCTATGTTTCTAGTATGTACTTATTATTTACATATTGAAATGTATTTAAAGAAATCTTCTGATATTACATATGTCCCCGGAATCGACTGTACAACATATTATTCCTCAAATCATGTTTTATCTGATACTTCAGATATTCCAACATAAATTAGGTTGGTACACATGAAGTGCCATGAATATCATGTACATCCTGTAACAATGAAACACAACAGGAGACAAACAGGAAAGCAGTAGAAAAATAAACAAAAGTAAAGCAGAAATGACAAGAGAGGTTTTTTTCACATTGGTATGCTCACAATCTCCCCTTGCATGGTGTCAAAATCAAATCCTTCAGAAATTTGCTGCTCATTAATGGTGTCCTGCCCCAGTCCACAAACACATGCCTGCTGTAAGGAGTTTGATGTGTTTATTCACACAACTACCGCCGGGCTTTCCCCAAGTTCCCACTGGGACGGTCCCCTTTAAGTCTTTTCTAACTCCTGGGTAATAATGGCCAAGTCTACTATTCACAGCACCTAAGAGTAGTCCTAGTCCCGTTGGATCGCAGCTCAATGAAAGCAACCACAGTTCCCACCCGTTCAGGCAAGGCAGAAACAAACATGACTCCACTGAGTTGAAGCAGGACAAAGGCAAGCACGACTCCAACAGATCCAAGGCATAACGAAGAANAGAACAAAAGGGTTCCAAACATTCACGGTGAGTTGGAGTATGAGTGGTTGCCTCCAACACCAACCAAGTTCAAAATCCTTGTTAAGTAGGCGCCAACCATTAAGAGGGGCGAGGCTACCTCCTCATGATTAGTCTCACTGATTTCCATAGCACCTCTCTCCACTGGGCCTTGCACGTCCTTGGATCGGGAAGGGGCGGCAACTCCTCCTCATCCACGCTGACTGGTTGCAGCTGCAAGTCCTCTCTGGATTGCAGGGGCAGCTGTTCTTCTGGCTACTCTCTCCCGGCATCCTCCAACAATTCGGGAATTGCTTCACTACAATCGCCCTCTTCCACTGCTATTTGTCTTATCTCCAGCACAGACCCTTCCACCTTTCCCTGATACTCCCCATACTCCTTCTAGGATAGCTCTGAAACCAACTCTTTCTCCTCATCCAAGCTGGAGTCTGAGGGAGCCATCAGCAAAACTAATGGAATACTACTATAGATTTTAGGGATAAAACTTTTGTCACGCACGGGATCACATAACTGCAAATCTCACACTGAACTTTCAAGTATATTTACAAAAACACACAGAGAGAGAGAGAGAGAAAGAGAAAAGGAGTACTCTTCATCCAGAGTACTTTGTCTATTTGTTGCCAGCCTCTTTGAAATAAGTAAAACATTGTGATTAAAATTCAGAGGGATGTGTTACTCTAGATGTATTCCAGATGCGCTCTGCTAGTTGTTTTCAAAACAGTGTTCCAAGAAACCTTGGTTTCCTTGGAAGCTTATCAACTGTACCCCGACCAAAAGATCAGCAATGGCATGATCCCTCACATGAAAGGTTGGGATGATTTACCAATTCCAGTGGGTATTCTGGAAGCTGCAGTCACAAAACATCTGGAGCATGCCAGGTTGGGGAAAGTTATTTTAGGATTTATTCTTAGTTGATGCAAAGTGACAAGAAGGATTAACAGGTTTGGCCAGAGTTCTTTATGAACTGAATGTGCTCCAGGTTCTTCTAACACAGAGGGTTTTTAAGGCCAGAGATTCCATAGCAAATACACTCATTGCAGAAGATGTTCCCTGAAGGTGCACAGCTTCAAAGTTAGTGACCTAGGCAATACATATATGAACGTAAGGACCGAATCAGTCTAGCATTTGTTTTCCACACTGTCCAACTAACCGCCACTGAGTTCCTCACAAGGAGAAGACGGAAACATGTCCCTAGGCCACCCCGCCCCTGGACGTAACACTGATTTCTTCACTATTATTTGATCTTAATATACTCAATGTTCATGATTTTTACCTAAGCCCTTTTTAATGCCATCTTGGTATAGGTAGTCCTTGACTTACAACCACAATTGAGCCCAAAATTTATCTTGTTAAAGCGAGACATTTGTTAAGTGAGTTTTGCCCCATTTTACAACTTTTCTTGCAACAGCTGTTAAGTCAGGGGTAGGCAACCTTGGCTCTTTTATGACTCGTGGACTTCAACTCCAGCATGGCTGGCTCAGGAATTCTGGGAGTTGAAGTCCATGAGTCATAAAAGAGCCAAGGTTGCCTACCCCTGTGTTAAGTGACCTGCTGCATTTGTTAAGCTAGAAGCATGCTTGTCTGGCTTCCCCATTGACTTTGCTTGTCAGAAGGTCACAAAAGGTGATCACATAATCCCAGGACACTGCAACCATCATAAATATGAACCAATTGCCAAGCATCTGATTTTTGATCATGGGGATGCTTTAATGGTCATAAGTGTAAAAATGGTCATAAATCACTTTTTTCAGTACCATTGTAACTTCAAATGGTCACTAAATGAACGGTTGTAAGTCAAGGACTACCTGTAATGATCATTATGTATTACAGCAATTAACTCCACAGACTATTTATGCACCATGAAGATTTTCTTTTGTCAGTCGTAAATTTCTTCACAATTATTTTAAAATGTCTCCCCATCCATTTTACCCAGTCAGGCCCTCATCACCACCAAGCTAAAGAACTCCAAATATTTTAGCGTTTTTCCATACAATGCTCAAGGCCCTGACCATTTCAGTTCCATTCTTTTACACTTTTTCAAACTCTATTATATTCTTTTCAAATGTGCTGAGCAGAACTTTATGTTCACATTACATATACTTGTATAAAGGTGTCAGAATAATATTTGAGTGTTTATTGGCTATACAACTCTATATTTTTTAATCCAAATGTTTATGATAAAATACTAGGTAAAATTCACTGTCACAAAACTATCAAAATAAAAATGAATTCAAATGTTTTAAGTTAATTTAAAAAAATCAAGCTTCAGCATGCATGACAGGCTGGGAAGAAGTCTTTCAGAAAGACTGTGCCTTAATTAATTCACTATAAGTCTGCCTGGAATTTACTCTTACTGTTTATAAGATTATGTTTTTATCCCTGATTAGCATTAAAGATGCCTTTCTGAAAACAGTGTGTTCTCACTTTTCTGATTTGCCAGCTATGTGGAGCTTGACAGCATCTTGCTCATAAAGAAAATAAAACCTATGAAACCGGTCTGAAAGTCTTCTGAAAAACTAATTGTCACTGCCTCCCTCAAAATCAGCAATGCAGGGGTAGAACTGAAATCCAGAGGTGGTCTATGCAGGTAGTCCTCAACTTGCAACAGTTCATTTAGTGACTGTTCAAAGTTTCGTCACTTTCGTTTTATTCCCCCCCATCAGCTGGAATGTTGCAGCATCTCCAGGGTCTTGTGATTTACATTCAGATGCTTGGCAACTGATTCATATTTATGACGGTCACAGTGTCCCAGGGTCATGTGAAGTGACCCAAACCTGCTGCAACCATCCAGCAGACGGGGGGAATAAAAACCAAATACCCCCCACCCCACCCCCAATCCTCAACAGAAATGCTCACAACAATGAAAACCTCAGACAGGAGGAAGAGCGCCGCTGGGTGGGCAGGCAGGTGTCTTGCTCGGCTGTTGCTTGGGGGGCACTTTTTTCAGTGCCATTGTAACTTCAAACAGTCACTAAGCGAACTGTTGTAAGTTGAGGACTACCTGTACTTCATCACTTTTTTCCTTTTTTTTTTTTTTTTTGGTCATCAAGTTTTTGACACCTTGATAGGTGACTGGTGGTACTCGGATATTGCCTAAAAGTGGTACAATGGGTGAAAAGGTTGAAAAGCCCTGGTGTAAACACTCTATAGAGTTATTATTTTTTAAGAGTTGAGTAAACCTTAAGAAATCTAATAAATAACAAAATAAATAAATAACGAAGCAAATCTTCTTAAAGCACACATATCCTGTGCATCTCTTGAAAGTGGAATACGGTTACAATGGTTCTCATCTACCAGTAGGTAGGCAATTGCATTCTGCACAGCTCCAGTTTCTAGGTTATCTCCAAGGGTAGCCTTTAATGTGCCCTGCAGTCAATTCAAGCCCCATGAACCCAAGCCTCATATCCATGAGGGAATGTGTTCCTGTTGCCACATTCTCCTGCCCTAAATAGGGCCACAAATGGCACACCAATCATCACTGCAGAAAGCTTTCCTGCCCATGGATTTCACTTACAGCAATAGCCATGAGTCCAGGAGAACCTCCGAGTCACCTCTATCAGGAGTGCAATCCTGTCTATAACCAAACTATACCAACAGTATACCATGTGCATTTTAGACAAAATGCAACACCAACTAGCTTTGACTTCTTTCTTTCCACATTATTCTTATGGCTCCGGGCCTAAGTTAAGAATTTTATCACACCTGTAGCTTGACTAGGAATGGTAATGTCCAAAAGATTGTACTAAGAGAAGAACTTGGTAGGTAAAACATAAAGATGTTGGTTTTAGCAGAATGTTTTTCTGTACTGGTATAACAATTCTACCCTAAAGCCATGTGTAATTTGTGTGAGAAACTGTGGGGAGGCTGGAATAAACAATATAGACATAGAAGGTGAATCTATCAGCAGCTTATTTTATAAATTTCAATTCAATCCAAGTAGCCAGAAATAGGAAAAAAGCATTTCAAGTCATTCAAGGAGACTCTTCCTTATTGAAGTCACTATAAAGGATGGTTGGAAATGCTTGTAATTTATATTTACTCCAAGATTCTCTATTTACTCTAAGACTAGAATTAAATATACTTTACTGAAGCCTACATAGTTCTTGTTTACTTGATCTTGCCCAGCTGTATAAGGCTTGACTATTTGTTAAGAAATCATTTATGGAAAATAACAATAATGCCAAGGTCTCTATACATATATATACTATGTGTACGGTGGATGGGAAGACCTGAATAACATCATATAAAACACTAGTAAAACCTCATTTATCATACCATGTTGAAAAAAAATCCTACAAAATAAAATAGAAGCAACCAAGATTTCTGAACAAATAAGAGGTCTGAGTATGATAAATGGAGTACAAAGATCAAGTCACTTATTGATTACACCAGGGGTCCCCAACCCCTGGTCCGTGGACCGGTACTGGGCTGCGGCATATCAGCAACCGGTCTGCACAAACAAGCAAAGCCCATCTGCGGGATGCAGGCAGCACACAAAACCACATCCCCTCCGGTCCGCGGAAAAACCTCTCTCCACGTAACCGGTCCCTGATGCCCAAAAGGTTGGGGACCTCTGGATTACACAGCATAACTAACCAACCTAATTCCAAACAAAGGAAGCATCACATGGATACCACTGTGCCTCGATTTCTTAAAACTTTCCTCTTTCCAGGTGCTTGGCAAGGTACCAATGGAGGATTATCTTCTTCTTTTTTTAATTAAAAACTGAAGCATGTGGATGGAAAGGTTTAAGCCCTCAAACTGAACAAAAAACTGGATTTCACACAATAAAATTAGCAACATCATTCACATACTGCACAGTTAATATAAAATGTCCTTCAACCTTAAAAGTACTGTTCTACTTAAATTGGAAAGGTAAGGGTTGACAAATAATAACCTGGAGAAAGAAACAACACTACACTAGGGGGGAAGGTTTGCTGTATTTAAATTAGTATTACAATAATTATTGCCTAAACAATAAATTAAAGATGTATATTTGAACAATTCCAACATTATTTATTATTAGATTTACTTCCTGCCTTTGTTTGCCCTACTAAAAAGGATGTAGATAATATTCCTGCCTGTTTTTTTATAACAATATTCCTGTGAGGTGGATTGGGTTGAAAAAGAGCGACTGGTCCAAAGTCACCCAGCTGGTTTTCATTAGAGCCTTGATAAGGAACCTACAGACTATCAGATGTTGTTCATATAAAACTTCCAGCAACCCATAGTAGTTAGCCACAAATTAACAACTTCCCATGTATATCTTATATTTCACAGCTATAGTTTATATCAGGGGTCCTCAACCTTGGCAACTTTAAGACTTGTGGACTTCAACTCCCAGAATTCCTCAGCCAGCTTTGCAAAGCTGGCTGAGGAATTCTGGGAGTTGAAGTCCACAAGTCTTAAAGTTGCCAAGGTTGAGGACCCCTGGTTTATATCATCATCATCACCACCATCATGAGCACACTGGGCAGCAAGTTTTTTCCGGCATATAGTTTATATACAGGACATTATTTAGCCAACCAGACACATTCTCAATAAAAAATGAAATAACATAGTTGGGGAGGCTTTTCCTAGACATTCAAAGTTTTATCACTGCTGAGAGTCATGGAGGATGAACTGGTGGGTTATAATATGGAATTAAATTTGTCTTTGCCCAGCCCAGAAGTGAATTTGCCTGAATAAAATGTGAACTGCTACTACTTTGTGAGCATTTTGATATAAACCACTTTAGCTTCATCTCACGAGGGGATAGATGAAGAAAATTCTCTGAATATAATCTTATCAGAAAGAGATTTAAGAACAAACCTTATCTGACCAAAAGCTTTTTCACAACTACTTTGCCTTGATGTTGCTTATCAAACATTAATATTCTAAAAGCTTTGGTTTTACAGTGGCTTTCTAAGCACAATTGTGAGAAATTCAGTATGTTTTTCTGCTCTCAGAAATGGCTTTTATTTAATTGAATCATCTTTCTAAGTTAGGCAAAAATCATTCTAACACAAGGAGGGCAGATTACTGATGTCATGTGGTAGAACACGGTGTTCTTTTAATACACTACAATAAATGTAAACAACCTGAGACATCTAAAATTCTTTCAACCACTCCAGTCACTAGATCCCCTAATTATGTTAGTCATTAACAAAGCCTGGCATGGTGATACAATATATTTATTTTCCTCTTTATCAGCATTATGCAATTGGTATCTAAAGATCTTGTCTTCTATCCATTTTCATAGTCTACTTGAAAACCGACATTCCTAAGTATTGAACTCTGAGAATATAGTACAGTGTAGAGGAGTCCCAGATTAACATTCAATACTAGCATTTTTAAAAAGTACACATGCACATGCATATTATTCATAATAAAAACACTGAAAATCCAGAATTGGCAAAGGCAAATCAGGGAAGCAGTGGTGGCGAACCTATGGCACGGGTGCCAGAGGCGGCACTCAGAGCCCTCTCTGTGGGCAAGCGCGCCATCGCCCCAGTCCTAGGCCTTCAGCTGGGTTTTATAAAACCTTTTCGCTTTAGGCCTCCGTCGCCGTGTACAAAAAAAAAAAAAAGGTTCAATCAATCAGTCAATTTCAACTTCTCGCGGGGAAAAAAAAGATCTTGCAAAGTTGGAATTGATTGATTGAACTTTTTAGTCCCACCCAATCTGCTGTTACCACTGCAGCCACGCCCACCAAATGGGCCACACCCACCCAAGTGGGTTTTGGGTTGCAGTTTGGGCACTCAGTCTCTAAAAGGTTCGCCATCACTGGCATATAGTCTATGAACACTGGAAGAGAGAGGGAGAATTTTCTTGCAGTATTTCTATTTCAGATTATGCTTGTGAGAATCCTAAAATTGTTAATAACCCTATTATACAAAAAGGCCTCTTGATTCTAATATATGATTACTTTATAAGGACAATTTCAGAAATAACAATTACATTCATAAGAACAGGATTCAAGGACAATTTCTCAATCTTCATACAATGTCTAACACATCTATTTAGAATAAAAACAAGGCGAGAAGAACAAATGTTTTCCACAAGGTAAGAACATACTTCAGGTGACTTCTGAAATATATATAGCAAGTGGTTGATCCTAATACGCCTTAACAGAATAAGCCAAGGCTGTTGGATAATGGATAGATACCTCCAAATATTTAATACATGAACAAACAAATAGACAGAACAATAGTTTCACTAAAGTTATTTCAGATCTACCTTCCTACTTCTGTGAAGGGATTGATGTCTCATAAGATAGGCCTACTACATGTGGGTTGCAAAAAAACAAAGCGACCACAAGATGGAGCTAGGGTTTCTGTATTGCTTACTGCCATCTAGTGATTACTCCATTTTTTTCCAGCTCAGATAGAATAAAACTAATTAAAGATACCCCTTTTTCAGACTTCTGAGATAGCTTCAAGAGTCACATCATCTGAGCTGTAACTACATTATAGTAAGTATAGTAAACCAACCAAAATTAACTATAGAAACCACATAAACCAAAATAAAAGAGAAGAAATAACAATAAGGTAAACATAAAGATAAAAGATGGCTAAAACTGCCTAACTTATCCATATATCCACAACAAATGGAACATTAAATGCAAGCTGTACAAGCTGGACTTAGAAGAGTCAGGGTCAGAAATACCCTCAACCACATTACTACTTAACACTGGATAATGAAAAAAAATAACTTTACTCCATGTTTATACACAATTGCTTACTCTACCAGTTTTGGTGAGAATATGTTTTTCTCCTTAGTAGTTCTTTGATTGAGGTATTGTTTTCTGCTTGATTGTTTGGCTGGTATTAATCCCGGTTTATTTGAGGGATGTAGGCTGCTGGAGAAAATGTGTTCTAGTCTTTCTGTTTTCTTCTTAGTTTTTTTACTGTTTCTGTTGAATGGTGTGTAAATATTATTTTTATATGTCTACTGATAGCTGATCTAAATTATAATGTTAATACATTATAACTATAATTCCTTAAATATACTTCCCAGTGGTCACTCACTTTGATAATCAAAGGACCCATTCATATTTGGCCCCATCTCTTCTGGTTTTATCACACATACTTCTTAAGTAACCCATTCCCACTGCATTCAACATAACTTTCATGTTTCCACTGATATACCAACTCTCAGTTTGGGTAATAAAGTGGAGAGAAGCACACACAGCCATTTTCTCTTGCTTCAATTTTCATCTTTTGAAGCAGACCACATAATACTGCATGTCTTAACATTTTCCCATCTATTCCCATCTTTAATAAATAATTTACAGAGGTACACAAATGCATCTATTTGCTCTAATTTTTTGCTATTTAGGTGAAACTTCCCATCATTCATTCCATTTTTCCATGAAATACAACTGTCTTGGATAATTTAATGTTTTCAAAATATTCACAGCATTTATTACAATTTAATACAATGTCCTTGAGTTATATCATTTATTTCAATTCCCATCTTTTATATATCATTCCCATTTTTTTATTAATTATCATAAATATTTTTGTCAGAAATTCTATCTTCAGTTTAACCCCAATTGATTACTTTTATTTTTAATTTCACTTTCTGCTGGGGGTTCCTTGCACTTTCAAAATAACTTTCTAATTTCAGTAGAACTGCTCTGCATTTTCTCTGCCTCTTTAAAGCCCATTTCTAGTTTTCTTTGACTAAACTCTTTGCACCTATCTTCTTTTCTTTTACACATAGGTTTCATGCACAAATTCTAAGCATGCAATGAAATTGTACAACACAGAAAGGTTTAAACACAGTGAAGCATCCTCAAGTTTGTAATTAAGTGCTCTGCTCTTGATACAAATTCCCTGAGGAGACTATTCTTCCCATAAGCACTAGATTAAGGATAATGTGTGAATCCATTACAATTGTGATGTAGTCAAGGTTGCTTTTCTTCTCTGGTATGGTTGCATTTTATTGTTACTGACTTTTTTACTTGGGCTTACAAGGAAATCTCATTCAAGGACCACAATTGGGACTGGCTATTTGGTTGTTAAGCAAAATGGTTGCTAAATGAAATTATGACCATGCTTCTTATCTTACTTCAGCTTTACCTTTGCTTTACAGGCCTGTGAAGAGTCACTGTACAAGGCAGTTGCTAAATAAGAACTACCGGTATTTGTTTTAAATCCTCTGTAAGCCATACAGAATCAAATTAAATCAAAGTATTTATCTATGGTCTTAGATCAAGACACAAAAATGCAAAATTTAAAATCCAGAAAAAGCAAACCAAATTGAAACAACTAATAATGAGAAGAGGGCATCAACCGACTTCTGCAAGCCACACCTGTTCCAAGAAACTTGGCAACCTTTGCAGCAATTATCCAAGATAGGTCTCACATACAGTATAAACTGTAGGTCTCTGGAGGAAAAGCAATATTTCAATCTAACTCCAGTCATCAGAACAGCCTGTGGTAGAAAATCCACAATCTATTAAGATTTAAATGAATTTTCTTTCACACTGCTTCTCTTTACCTTAACTCCCCCCAAACAACTAAGGAACTGTAAACCTCTAGTCCAGGGTTTCTCAACCTTGACAACTTTAAGATGTATGGTCTTCAATTCCCAGAATTCCCCAGCCAGCATGGCTGGCTGGGGAATTCTGGGAACTGAAGACCATACATCTTAAAGTTGTCAAGGTTGAGAAACCCTGCTTAGTCTTTCTTTTCTCTTCTTCAGATCTTGAAAGTGTCAAGGGCATTTTTCCAGGAATACAGGATATGCTCCCTATGGTACAACCATTACCCCAAACAAACACAATATTTGGGTCTTTTTATTGAAAAAAAAAGTTAAGGGGGAACAGTTTTTCTTCTCTTGAAATACAAGACATGAGAGGATATACAAAAAAAATAATTTATGCAATGCATAATTACAACTATGGAATGTGATACAAAGAGATGTGATCAACCTTTAAAATAATATCAGGCAAATTCGTGGAAAGCAAAGTTACTCAACAGTTGCTGGTTAGATCCACAAGATTGAGTGCTTTGCACATACTCAAAAGACAGAACTAGCACTAACTTCTTTAGCTAATCATAATTTTACTGTATTTCTTTCTGTTGTTAGCATTTGATACTTTATTATTAAAGTAAAAATACCATAAGGGCATCTTTCTGAATCATATAATAAGAAAAATGGCAAAAATGTATTTGCCTACATATAAAGTAAATCTCTCTGAATCAGAATGTATTTTAAGCGGAACAAAACTGATTACATGTTGAAAAATGAAACACATGTTTTGTTATAATTGATAAATTATTCTTTTCATGCTTCATTAAGAACTGTCCACTACTTATAAAGTTTGCTTAACAACTCTGACAGAGTAATCCCTTAATATTCTATGTATAAGACATTCTTATAATGAATCTTCCTTTATACAATCACTACCAATTAACTGGCATCACAAGTACCATCCCTAAAAAATTAAAATAAATATTTTGACTATCAAATAATATAGTTCATCATAGATTCTTGAACTGATAATAAATTTCCTCAAAACTGGGCATTGGAACTTCAAGGAGGGTAAGGAAGGGCAAGTGACAAAACATGGATCATGATACAAATGCTTTTTATGTACTTGTGTGGAAAATTTATAAACAAGAATAGGCAAGAGTTTTTGTCATGTGTATCTTCGTCATCAGAAGACGTGCAAGTGGGAACTATTAACAAAATGTTGTAGGGTGCCTTTGCTTCAAAGCAAGAACATCATTCACATACTTTCTTCCCCTAACCCATTTTAGTTTTATTTTCCAAATGTAATTCAATATATTGTAACCATTTTTCATTTTTACTGGTTTATTTATTTGGGTTGACTATTATGAATTAGCAATCACTGAAACCTGATTGTGGGCTTATTTAGCTCTAATCAAGAATAATCAATTCATGACTATGTTTTATAGTAGTTTAGCTTTATTTTAAACCCAGTCATTTTCTTTCAGTTCACCTCACCTCACAGGGTTGTTGAAAATAGGAAGATGGATGATCACATTTGTTCTCTGACTTACGTTATTTATAAATAATAATAATAAAGCTCAACTACATTTATTGTTCTAGGTCTAGGACAGTGATGGCGAACCTTTTAGAGTACGAGTGCCCAAACTGCAACAAAGTATTTATGTATCGTTGGGTGCTGGATGGGCGTGGTGTGGCCCATTGGGTGCGTGTGGACAATTGGGTGGGCATGGCTGCGGTCGTAACAACAGTCTGGGTGGGACTAAAAAGTTCAATCAATCAATTCCAACTTTGCGAGATCTTTTTTTTTCCCCGCGAGAAGTTGAAATTGATCGATTGATTGAACCTTTTTTTTTTTGCACACGGCGGCGGAGGCCTAAAGCGAAAAGGTTTTATAAAACCCAGCTGAAGGCCTAGGACTGGGGTGATGGCGCGCGTGCCCACAGAGAGGGCTCTGCCTGCCACCTGTGGCACGCGTGCCATAGTTCGCCACCACGGTTCTAGGATAAGGAGAATAGTTCTGCAGATTTAGAACTCAGCCTCTAAAATACTTACTCATGTGAAAATCATATATAAATTAATGACTCATTTGCAACAAGATTTTTCCTTAAAAAATCAGAGTTTAACATCTTGTATAGAAAAATAAATGCTGCAAGAAACTAAATGTTTCATTAAAAGTTCACTCACTGTAAAATAAAGGTAACGGAATAAAGGCTCATATAAAGTCATACTATTGAAAAATTGATTTAAAAAACTTGGAAGAATAAGGAAGGTGGCATGTTCTTAGGGACAGCATAGCCTTCCAAATCATATCTGGATAATGATGCCTTAACTTCTTTTCTAACCATTTCCTATTTGTTCTAGAGCAGTACAGCTACAAAAGAATGAAATGTCCCTTTAAAACTGCATGCAAGCAATTTTTCATATAGTATCTCAGATACCTCAATTGTTCTGGGATCATAATGCATGTATGATTAGTCTTTTTTGCTCCTGTCTCTGTTCTTAAGAACCAATGTAGGCAATGGCACAGTACAGTATATTGGTTGATACTGGTTGTATTTTCATCATAAAGTTTGTCTGGGCCTGTTGGAGAAACACTGAAATCTGCCAAGATTTTCCGCATGTGTTTTTCTTGTAATCACACATTGAATGTAACATCTGATTGAATTGAGTTGTCCTCTTCAGAAAGGACTAAAATTTCAATCCCAAAAAATTTTTCTATAGAGGCAAAAATACCCATAAAGTTTTTTTTTAAAGAGCAGATTATACTAGTTGTTCTTCTTTCAAAGGAATTTTCCCTGCATTAAAAAAAAACAAAACTATGTAAGGAATAAAGTACTGAAAAAAGAGGAAATCAAAAGCAATACTCTCTTCTCTCTGATTTCACCAAACCTTCACTTTGTTATACTTTATTCTTAAAACTGTATAATACATGTTATTTATTAAATACATATTATTTATTAAAATATTTGAATTAGTTTATGTAACTGCTGCACATATTTCTTTTGTGGTTTTTCAATGTATGTAACCAACACATACAGAACTGATTTTTTTTAAAAAACGGGAGTACAGAGGTTTTTGGGGAGACACATTGAACAGAGCAATTAACTTCAATTGTTGGTGTTCCCAAAAGCTGTCATGTCAGTGTAATATTGTTTTGCTACAAACCCTATCAAATTTTGCTATGTCATTCTATAAAATGGTTTAATAGACTAAACCATTATTTGCAATTGCATTTATTTTAGTACAAAAGGAAGAACTACTAGAAGAACTAGAACCTGAAAGCTCAAGGTCCATTTCCATTTAAAATTCTACTATGAAAAAATTCTGACTTAAACCCTAAAGTGATTTCATAAGCTCTAAAATCTAAAGTGATTTTTATCTTTTTTTCTAATAGAAATGTCTTAAACATGGTCTTTAGCATCAGCAACAGTTATGCGAGGCCTCCATTAATGTTCATGGCAGAGTGCCTTTCTGCAAAGATTGGAATATTTGTGTGACCAATAACCTGCAACAATTGCTTCAGAAGTAGATTATGGTCCATTATGGAACAATAATCATTGCCAATGTGTATGTATGTATGTATGTATGTATGTATGTATGTATGTATGTATGTATGTATGTATGTATGTATATATGTAACAAAAGCTTTTCAAGCTCGTGCCAGGACCTCAAGGAACAGGATCAAACACAATCTCATTATAAGCATAGGTTTGTAAGATCAGGACTATGTTATTCATTAAAACAGACAAGCAAGTCTGTGAATAACCTATTAAGAGAGAAAGAAAGAGAAAAAAGCTTGGTGAGAAAAATTCCATCTTCTTCCTGATTCCATCAACCAAATTTCAAAACAAAACAAACAAAAACTTTTACGCTCCATAAGTTCTGGATAAGACACTTTATATGAGGGAAATGTTTTAGATACTTAAGTGTAATTGATCTTGAGAAAATCTCAATTGATAGGAATGTTCTGAATAGATTCAAAAGATTAGATGATTGGATTTATTAGATGGAATATTTCAAGATTACGTAAATATTTGTTTAATTCTGGATATAAATGTATCTTAGCTTAAGAGGGACATGTTTCTCAAGCAGTATACTATTTCCTTTTTTTTCTTCTCTTTTTCTTTTCTTTTAAGATATGAGAAACGTAAAAATGTTGGGATGGCTTGTATGAGGGAAAAGACTTAAATACTTAAGTAATTAACTCTGAGAAAATCTTAACTGGTAAGAATGTTTTGAACATTGCGGGGGGGAGGGAAGCAAATCTAAATAAGAACTTTGAAAATAGGATCTATGATGATTAAGATGATTAATTAGAAAAGAAGCTTTATATTGATGTAGTTGCTAAATACTAGAAAAATGTTTATATTCAATTGTTATATATCAAAATACTAAGATATGTATTAATTCAAGCTTGGTAAAAGAGAATATTATTGGAAGAAGAGAAAATCAAAGAAAGCTACTATGTGGATTATGGAACTATAGAAATTGTTATTGATTGTTTTTAAATGAAAACCCAGACAACACGCTGTTTACCAAATATTAAGGTGACTATGTTAAAAAATCAATAAAATATATTAAAAAAAAAGTTCTGGATAAGATGTATTGGGGGGGGGGGGGTAATTTATCTGAACTTCTGATATTTAAAACACAATAACATTTTTGCCCCAAATAAAATCTGGGCCTTTGCAATTTTATCTCTCAACAATTATTTTGTTGGTTTAAAAACATCATCCTTTCTCACTCACCTGTAGATATCTACTCCACCCATACCTTTTGCCTTTTCCTTTTCTTATTATACCATAAGAAGCACTCTATGAAAAACACTTGTTTTCATTTACAGTACCTATCTCAATATGGGCTTACCAGATACAGTATATCAAGCACCTCTATATTTGTTAAACTTTCATAAAGCCAATGCATCATGGCTTTTACCAATTCATTACATCTCAAGAGCTCCGGGTTGAAAAAAGCTGAAATGCACCTGCTTCAAAAGCACTATGATTTTTTCCCCCTGGTTCTAATAACAAGGCCTTGAATTCCCCTAAATCCTATAAAAATTGTCATGAACCCTAAATTTGTCTTTATCATAAAATCTGACAAAAACACATCCGTTCCAAACATTGTTTAGAGAAAACATCAGTAACCAAAAACATTTTTCATACAAAAGGTATAAGAAACTCCCTAATGGAACTATTATGAGTGGCAATACAATTGAGCAGAAAAAAGTAGTTATTATTCCTGTGATGCTTTGAGCTCTGAAGTAATATTCTACAGTGCTAGCTTACTTTGTTTAGTTTCCAAAGCAGTACAATGGCATTTTAATTAAGTTGTAGTTGCCATGCGGATATTGTTAAACTATTAAAGCAGCTAAATGTTTAATTATCATTGAGTATTAATGAACAACCTTGCCTTTTCATCTTTTATGAACATCTTTTAAAGTCAAGGCCAATTTCACTGCTTCATATCTTATAGAGTAAAATATTAATATACAATAACTGCTCTTGGGAAATCTGTAATCTTTGTATCAGAACAATTGCCAAAGTTTGTAACAGAATAAAAACCAATTTTTAATCTAGAGATGAATCCAAATTAAATGATTAAATAGAGATAATATTAAGTGTATTGTTACAAATTTATAAATGTAATGAAGAACATTTTAATTGATCCCAGTGATTGGTTGGGATCTGTAAAAGAATGTATAAAATCAATGTTATGTATCTTGATAATCAACAAATAAGCATTAAAACTAGCAATTTCAATAACTGCTTGAAACATGCACACATTTTAATGTAAAGCAAAGAGCAAAAATATAAAGGCCTTTAAGTGCTGTCCAAGGAAACAATTCACATTCTTTCTGCCATGTACAGGAACTGGTACAGGATATCTTCTTCAGGATTCCTTTTATCACAAAAAGCAATCCTGAATAGTGATTTCTCAAAGATTATTATCTTATCTGCAATAGCTTTTTTTAAAAGCATAATGATAAACAGTTAAAGTACAGAGCAAAAATAATTGCTATAATACTGTATGCTAAAAAATTTGCAATACACTACCAAGGCAGGTGAGAGAACAACATATTTTCTGCATACACAGAAGTCTATATGCATGAGATGATTAGTCAACCAACCTCCACTTCTGTTTCATAAAGAACAAGGCCTGAGTTCAAGCAGAAGTTAATTGCCATGACAGAAACTTAATAGCAATTAAAACAGTCCCACTGGCTGCACATTAGCATCTCAAATAGACTCATTTGGTTTAGTTAAAACATTTACTCTTAGTTAAAAGATTTACTTTTAACTAAAAGTAAATTTGGGGCATATTGCTAAAACAATCATACAGTAGTTTAATCCAGGGTTTCTCAAGCAATATTAACTTGATCCCTTCCTCTTGCCTTTTCAAATTACCACCCTGACACCACCCCACTGCACCATCAATTCTCTGCTGCAGATGCTCACATGCCATTATTGGCAGGTATGCATGAACTGCAGATTAGGAATATAATCTGACCATTATACCAGAAGGGGAACTGAACCCAATGAGAAGAAGAACAAAATATTTCTGTCTCCCTCTTTCAAATGTATGGATATAGAGATGAACATTCTCATGAATGTCAGCTGATTGTATTGATGATAGTCATCTCACAGCTTCAGTATAGACCAGGCAGTGTGATCTTCCACTGGGCTTCAATCTCTCCATATACACCTCATGTGCAGAGAGAAGGATCCACCTGCTTGTTACGTTGCACAGCCTCCAAAAGCAGTAGCCCTGTATTTGAACACACAATAAAATCTATCCTAGAGGAATGACAGGGAAGCATATCTTTATTTGCAAACAGATCCAGCTCTTACACACAAGAACATATTCTACAGCAAACAAACCCATGCATATTAAACAAGCGAAGACTACTGTTACACTAAACATAAAAGCTGAATACGTGTAAGGAGGGAATAAATCCCACTATCTTCCCTGTTTATACACAAAAGAATATAAACAAACCACACAGCTTTTACTAGCACTATCACAAACAACCAGCTTATTCAACTTTACTTGCCTTGTTTTCCTTTATTTACATAATGTAACATTTCTTGTAAAAGAGGAATAACAGGAATGTGGAAGTTAGCAAGCTTCTCCATAGTAAAAAAAAAACTGACAAGAAGCAATACAATACTAATAAATGTTCAACCAAAACGAACACAATCTATTTGCTCTATTGCTTTATCATTTAGATGATTCCCAGGAAATTGGACTCAGGGCAATTAAGATTCATAAGCTAAATGCTTTTAAAACTGTATCTGAGGCAAAGTCAAATCTAAATTAGATCAATCCAGGCTTTTAGTCGTTCAGCTAGTAGCCTTTGGAGCAAGTGCATTGCTATACAGAGAACATCTCCTCTTACACATTCTTTCCAAAACAGCGACAAGCATATTCTTAAGCAGAATCCCTATAATAAAAATCTATTTGACTACTGCTAGGAAGCTACCGTATTTTGCCCAGTTCAACAAAGCAGATTGAAAATGTTTGAGTAATAACCGAAAGACTTTGTGAAGGAATAGCAAATGGATTGTGGTGGTTAAAAGCAAGTCTCCAGTTAAAAGCGTTTCAGAAGATTCTCTGCATATTTATTTATTTATTTTTCGACAGTGGACTGCCAAGCAACACATGCACGATCACTGCCTTTCCTGGGGGTACCTTCAAATATCCATAAACCGTATATCGACGCATCCAGCACCACAGTGGGAGACATAAAAAAGAAGAGGCATGCTTCATCTTAGTCCTCATTTTATGCACTCCCTAAGGAAGGTAGTGCTTTCTCCAAGGAGCACACAGATGTGTATTTGTTAAACACCCAAGATGTACAGTGCAAGATGTAGATCTGAGCAAATCAAATTGCACACGCAGCCAATTTAATTACTGCTTAGCATATATAGATGTGCTATAGGGGAAAATTTTTAATGGGGGTTTTAAAGTAATTTTAAATTAATTAGGCCACTTATTAATATTTGTTTTTAATTATGTTTTAATCTGTAGTTTTGGGATTTGCATTTTTATCTGGTTGTTAGCCGCCCTGAGTCCGCAAGGAGAAGGGCGGGATATAAATATAAACAATAATAATAATAAAATAATAATATATATATATAAGCAGTAATTACTAAGCAGTAATTACATTGCCTGTATGTGCAACACACACACACACACACACACACACACACACACACACACACGTCTGAGCCTTGTTTAAACCAACAAACAGGACATTCTTACAAATAAGCGGGAATAAAATCTCGCTTATATTGAACGCGACGCTACTAAAAGCAAACCCCAAACCCAACCATCCGATCGATCCCCGCTCGCCCCCTCGTTACTTTTCCCTCCCGTCCTCCCCGGTCCCCAACAACCCCCCAGCGCCGCTCGGGCACTCACATGTCGCTGACTTTCTCCCGCTCGCTCCTCTTGCCGAGCACGGGGAAGGACACGAGGCTCGCCGCGGCTTCGCTGCACCAGATCCGCTCGGGACTGCAGGCGCACGAGGTGGGGCAAGCGGAGGCGAGCAGCCCCCGCCAGGCGCCCAGCAGCATCAGCCAACACAAGCTCCAGAAGCCGGTCGCCGTCGCCTGGGGCGAGCCCTGAAGCCGCTGCTGCCGCCGCCGCCAACACCACCATGCCCTTGGCGAGGCCCCCATGTCGCCGCCTCGGTGGCTCTTCTTCCCCTTCCCGCCAAGCGCGGTCAATCCAGCTCGGCTGCCGGGACACCGAGCCGTCAATCACTCGAGCATCCTTTCTGTCCCCCGTCCGGGAGTAGCCGCCACCTCTGTATTCCTTCCTCTCCCCCCCCCCTACACCCTTCCTTCAGAAGGCGGCAACTTCTGGGGTTCGGTCACTCGGCGAGATCCCCTCCCGGGCGCAGCGGCTCCCCTCAGAGAGGGTCCGAGGTCCAAGCCTGGAAAAGAAAGAGATGCCTTGTGAGGGGCAAGCCGCAGCGGCCGCCGCCTCGGCTTGCTTCCCCCTCGCCGACTCCGACCCGCTTCCCGCCCCACGAGCAGAGGGCGCCAGCGGCGCGCGCCGAGCCGGGCCACGCTCCCCGCGCGCGGAGAGGCGCCCGGCCGCCGCCCGCCCGCCCGCCCGACCCGGGATAGCAAGCAATAAAGCTAGCGCAGCCTCTCCTCCTCGGCCAGGTGGCCGCGGCCCTTTACCTAGGCGGCCGAACCTCGGCAAAAAGCTGCAGCGCCGCCACCCAGCTCCGCTCCTCCTGCCCGGTTCCCGCTCGCCGCTCGCCGGGGCAGGGCTGG
>NW_015388110.1:96507-111704 GCF_001527695.2 Protobothrops mucrosquamatus | reverse complement strand
TCTCTCTCTCTCTCCTCCTCCTCCTCCTCCCTTGCTCTCTCCCCCTTCTTCTTCTTCTTCTCTCTCTCTCCTCCTCCTCCTCTCTTGCTCTCTCTCTCCCCCCCCCTTTTTTTTTAAATAAATCCTGCAGTCTCTCGCCGCCGCCGCGCAAACCCGAGCACGGGCAACAGCAGCTGCGCCTTCTCCCTTCCCAAACTCGCCGGGACGTGATCTGAATAACACCCGGCTTGACCTGCTATTGAAAAGCCTCCCGGCTCTTTCCCGAAGGGAGGGTGGCTCTTCTCTAGGTTTCGCCGCCTTCCGCAGTGCGAGGGACGGCGGGCGAGTCCCGCGTTTCGCTTTCCACGCGCTCGCCGCTCGCTTGCACCAACTGAGACCGCTGCGGGTCCTTTCGGGGCGGCCTGCGGGCTTTCCCAGGCTAGGAGAGGACGAAGTCCGCGGTCGCCGGGGCTGACATTGTAACCTGTTAAGAACCCGGGAGATGGGTGGAAATCCAACATCCCTTCCAGCCTGCCTGCCTGCCTGCCTGGCGGTGGGACTAGCTAGCTTTCTCCGCTGAAAGATACGTGCGTGCATGTCACATGCATGCATGCAATATGTACACAAGGGTGAATCTGGAGAATCTGGAGACAAGCGATATATATATATATATATATATCTTCCGCGATGCAAGATAGAAAGATAGATAGATAGATAGATAGATAGATAGATAGATAGATAGATAGATAGATAGATAGATAGATAGATAGATAGATAGATAGATAGATAGATAGATAGATAGATAGATAGATGGATGGATGGATGGATGGATGGATGGATGGATGGATGGATGGATGGATAGATAGATGGATAGATGGATAGATGGATAGATGGATAGATGGATAGATGGATGGATGGATGGATGGATGGATGGATGGATGGATGGATGGATAGATAGATAGATAGATAGATAGATAGATAGATAGATAGATAGATAGATAGATAGATAGATAGATAGATAGATAGATAGATAGATAGATAGATAGATAGATAGATATCCACACATGCGGTAATAGGGAATATATTCTTCTCTAAGCATCTTGAATACCCGGGCACGTGTGATGGATGGCAGGCATCAAAACAAATTGTCGCGGAATCTGCCTTTTCATTAGCGGTTGCTCCCTCCCCCTCCCCTCTCTTTCCGCAGTAATTTAAAAAGAAGCAGGAAAATGCACCGCAGTGTCTTCCGCCAGGAGCGAGGTCCGGCGCCGCCCCGTGGCTGACATGCGAACTACTTGTCGGAATGAAAAACAATCTATGCTTCGTTTATGGGAATAACGTCAGGTAGAGGTGGACACGGAAAAACCGCGAGCGTTTTTCCCTCAGTTTGCCATTTCTTCCCCGGGAGTCAAGATAGCATGTCTTCTCCTTGTATATTGAGAGACACTGCAACAAAATATTTTACTCTCTGAATTGCTCTCTGGTCTTGATTTAATATTTCTTCAAGGAGAAATATTTTTTTAAAAAAAATATTGAAGTATTATTCAGTTTCAGTGGTAAGATTCACTTTCAATGCTGGGAAAATGGAATAACTTTCCATTTCCTGGAGTAGCTTCTATGCTTTTTTGACACCCACCATCACCACAAAAAATAGAAGGGATTCAAATGAGGTGTTTTGGAAAATCCCAAAATCCTAAATACATACATACGCAATGTATATTTATTTCCACTACGAGTGGAAAAGCCTAGTTTCTATAATTTGTCAGTATACCAATACTGGAAATAAAATAAATAAATCCCTCAGGGTGCTGCCTCCCTCAATGAGCTCATTCCTAAGAGTTTTTCAGAATAAAAAAGCATACTGCTTTTTTAACTGTACCTTTATTTTATTTATATCCTGCCCATTATTATTTTTATAAATAGCTCAAGGCAGCGAACATACCTGACACCTCTGCTACCTCCTATTTTTCCCCACAACAACAATGCTGTGAGTGGAATGTGGCTGAGAGAATGATTGGCCAAAGGTCACCCAGCCTACGGTGGCACTAGAACTCACAAATCTCCTGGTTTCTAGCCTGGTATCACTAAACCAAACTGGGTCTCCATGAGTCCATTATGAGTGGTAATAGAATACAAAAAAAATCAAATGGCAAATAACTGCCATCAATATTGTTTGCAATGTGCCCAACTACCCCTAATCATTACGGGTTTGAGTTTGGTTTTCATAATGGTAACCTGCAATGATACAGAGCATGATGAGTCCACAGATCGCTTTCTGTTAAATAGGCCTTTTGTAATTAAACAAGGTGGCCATTTTGTGAGTGTTGTAGCAAGCTCTTGGGTGTACCCTTTTAGTTTTAGTTATTCTTTTATTCTGTTGGATTTAGAAAACTGTTCAACTCCCAAATGAGGGTATGTTGTGTCCAAATGTGGCTTATGTAAGCAGCTTTTGTAATCGAAAGAGGGAAAGCAATTAAAAAGGAAAAGAACGTGTGTCCAAATAAAACACACATTGCACGACAAAATATCTTTCAGGGGCTCCACAATGAACCTAATCTAGACCAGAGGGTACAACCACATTTTCACATTTGTGAAACTCTTGGAGGATTTATAAATGCCCGAAAGGATGCTGTTCCAGAGGGCAGGTGCCATAACAGAAAATGCTTGTTTCCAAAGTGGCATTCCTTGATGTCCCGGCTGTATTTCAAACAGCGCCTTTCAGAAAACTAGGAACTATTGGAACTTGCAAACCATTGAGGACACCTGGGTGTACCGAAATGCACTCATCACTGCCTGTGCCACTGCATTTTGGACTAGCCTATAGTGTCCAGGTGATCTTCAAGGACCGCCCCATGCAGAATGCATTTCAGTAGTCTGACCATGAAGTGACTAAAGCATCCATGAGCATCTGAAGGGCTTCCCATTCTAGCAATGGGTGCAACTGGTATACAAGATAGACCCTGTGCAAAGACCCTCATGGTCACTGCCTCTTTGAGTGTTAGTTCAGGATGAGGCTGGAAGTAGTTGTTGTTAAATGTATTTGCCATGCATCTTGGTTTTAAAGATAAAAAGAGAAAGGGGATTACCTGTCTCATTAGCCCAGAGCCTTTATTAACCCAGGTCTGCTTATACAGCCATTATGTTGTTGCATTAAGGTTACCACCAAAACATAGATTGGTCAGTGATTGGACAAATGCAGTTAAAATATACATCAAGCCATAAATATTTGCAATGAATAATAACCCTAATGTTAACTTTTAATACTTTTGAGTGCTCCTTTGGTTCTATACTTTACACAATGTATATTAATTATTTTCAAAGATTTGTTGCTTGAAGTTCAATCGGAAACCCTTCAGGCTCTCAAGAACTCAAGAATTCTTGCCTGAAAAGTAGTTCTAGAAACAAAACAGTCTTAATAAAAGAAAGGCCTATTCCAGGGGTAGGCAACCTTGGCTCTTTTATGACTCGTGGACTTCAACTCCCAGAATTCCTGAGCCAGCTGTGCTGGCTCAGGAATTCTGGGAGTTGAAGTCCACAAGTCATAAAAGAGCCAAGGTTGCCTACCCCTGGCCTATTCCCTCTAGAATCCTGATCTACACTGCCTAAAAATTACACATTTTCTCCTTATACGATAAGTTATGGTGGCCTCTGCTGGACAATGGCTAAATTTGTTCAATTAAACTACAACAGCATCAGAAGGTGAAGGTTACAGTCAGGGCTAAGCTGGTAAATGTTTAATAACCAATTCTGTCATCCAACAGCTGATCAATGTACTAGGCATCATGATTCAGTTCTGTTCTCAGCGGGCTTGCAAACTGCCAGAAAATTTAGCAATCGGTTATTGCTAACCGATACAAGCTGGCTCCTGTACACTAAGGCAACACTGCTGTAAAGGAGATGTGTTGTGTGGATAAAGCATGCAATGACTGAGCTTGTTTACAGACAATAAGATATTAACCACCACACATTAAGAAATCACAAAATCCTGTGAGTTGAAGTCCATGGGTCTTAAAGTTTCCAAGGTTAGAATGCCCCTGCTCTAAAGCAGGGCTTTTCAACCTTTTCACCCATTGTACCACTTTTAGGATATGGCAGTTCTACCAGTCGCCTAGCAAGGTGTCAAAAACCTGATGACCCCCCCAAAAAGGAAAAAAGTGATGAAGTACAGGTAGTCCTCGACTTACAACAGTTCGCTTAGTGACTGTTCGAAGTTACCATGGCACTGAAAAAAGTGCCCCCCAAGCCACAGCTGAGCAAGACACCTGCCTGCCCACCCGGCGGCGCTCTTCCTCCTGTCCGAGGTTTTCATTGTTGTGAGCAATTCTGTTGAGGATTGGCAGTGGGGGTGGGGGGGTGTTTGGTTTTTATTCCCTCTGTCTGCTGGGTGGTTGCAGCAGGTTTGGGTCACTTCACATGACCTTGGGACACTGTGACCATCATAAATATGAATCAGTTGCCAAGCATCTGATTGTAAATCACAAGACCCTGGAGATGCTGATCGGCACTTCTTCTGGCCTCAGCAGAAGTGCCAGAATCAGTGCCGAGCTCCAGCTGGAGCCTGGCACTGATCCTGGCGCTTCCGCTGAGCCCTGACAGCCCTGCAGCTCCAGCCATCTCTTGCTCAGGCTTGTGCGGTGCTGCCACCGGTTCAGCTCATTCCCCTCCCCCACTACCACTTTTCTAGGATGGTCGCGTACCACCTGCCAGGTGCCAATGTACCGCAGGTGGTACCCGTACCACTGGTTGAAAAGCCTTGCTCTAAAGAATAGAAGTTACCTTTGTGCTTTTGTCACCTGGAAAACTCTTCTTCCTGCAATTCCTAGCTTAAAGTTGAGCTGAGGAGATGCTAATTTCGTATTTGTTTTTGACCTCTTGTAAAGCAATTTCTGCTTGCTTTTAAAAGAAGAAAAATATTGCATCATTGAGAGAAAGGGGAGGGGTAAGGGGAATCTGCTTGTTGCATTTGTGCCCAAATCTGCACTTCTGCTGGAGACAGGAAAGAGATGTATTTGAATGTCTGGGCCACAGCTGTAAAAGTGAATGTGAAGGATGGGGACGGGGAGGGGGGGCTTGCTTGCCTATTCCCTATAAAAGCACTTCCCGTGTCATCAGCCTACTACTTCATTTTGTCCATACTAAATAGAGTAGGATTGAAACTGGCATGATAAGAAAGATAAGTGTGTTTGTGCATGCATACACATACTGAGCATTTTTGGCTTCCATATATATATATACTTGATAAGATAGAAAAATGTGGGTTACACAGCATCACCACCAGATGGATCCGTAGCTGGCTGACCGGCCGTACCCAGCGTGTGGTCCTCAATGGAACTGCATCTACATGGAGAGAAGTGTGTAGTGGGGTGCCCCAGGGCTCTGTTCTGGGCCCAGTGCTCTTCAACATCTTCATCAACAATTTGGATGAGGGGATAGATGGGGAAATCATCAAATTTGCAGACGATACCAAGCTGGCAGGAATAGCCAACACTCCAGAAGACAGGCTTAAGATACAGGAGGACCTGGACAGACTTGAACACTGGGCGCTATCTAACAAAATGAAATTCAATGGTGAAAAAAGTAAGGTTCTACATTTAGGCAAGAAAAACCAAATGTACAGGTATAGTATAAAGGGTACCTTGCTCAATAGTAGTAACTGTGAGAGGGATCTCGGAGTCCTAGTGGACAATCACTTAAATATGAGCCAGCAGTGTGCTGCAGCTGCCAAAAAAGCCAACACAGTGTTAGGCTGCATTAACAGAGGGATAGAATCAAGATCACGTGAAGTATTAATACCACTTTACAATGCCTTGGTAAGGCCACACTTGGAATACTGCATCCAGTTTTGGCCACCACAATGTAAAATAGATGTTGAGACTCTAGAAAGAGTACAGAGAAGAGCAACAAAGATGGTTAGGGGACTGGAGGCTAAAACATATAAGGAACGGTTGCTGGAATTGGGTATGTCTAGTTTAATGAAGAGAAGGACGAGGGGGGACATGATAGCAGTGTTCCAATATCTCAGGGGCTGCCGGAAAGAAGAGGGAGTCAAGCTATTCTCCAAAGTGCCTGAAGGCAGGACAAGAAGCAATGGATGAAAACTAATCAAGGAGAGAAGCAACTTAGAACTAAGGAGAAACTTCCTGACAGAACAATTAACCAGTGGAACAACCTGCCTCCAGAAGCAGTGAATGCCCCAATACTGGAAGTTTTTAAGAAGAGACTGGACAGCTATTTGTCCGAAATGGTATAGGGTTTCCTGCCTGAGCAGGGAGTTGGACTAGATGACCTCCAAGGTCCCTTCCAACTTTTTTTTTATTATTATTATTATTATTATTATTATTATTATGAATAACACTAGAAACACAGAAAATGTAAATGTAAATAAATTATAGTAAATGGGATGGCATGAAAGTCATTGTTTGAGAGTAAGTGGGATTCTTTTGAATGGCCTCCAAGTTAATGGCTGCTTAGGACCTGAGTGCACTGTGGGAAAGAAGGAAGGAAGGAAGGAAGGAACTGAGGAAGGAAGGAAGGAAGGAAGGAAGGAGAAATTGAAATAACTTTCTGTGTATCAGAAAGTCAATACAGATCCTACTGTGGACCAAGAGTTGAACATGAGCTCAGCGTGAATTTTCCAAAGATTCTTCTACCCTAGCCGAAGCATCAAAAAAATTATTTTTCACTTCCTTGATCCTGCCTTCTGGGACAGATCTCTGAAAAAAAGAAAAAAGAAAAATACGGCTAGCAAAGCAGTCCCACAGTCCTGTCTATAACAGGGGCTTTATAGATAATGAGCAAATTAAATTGCACCAGAAGCCAATTAGGAGCCAGAGGCAACTTGCAAAGTAGAAATATTCCATTGTCATATCAAGGTAGATCATGACAATCTGCAACTCTACTTTCTGGGCCAGTTCCAGCTTTCAGTTGGTCTTCAAGAGCAGCCCCACGTTGACTTCAATGCATAATCCAATAGGGAGATGAGTGAAGGAGGGGCCGTGCTTAAAGACTCCCAATCCAGAAATAGATCCAATTGGCACATAAGATGAAGTTGTACAAAGATCCCCCTGGCCATGGCTGCCACTTGCTCTTCAAGCAGAGTAGCCAGTTCAGGAGGCTTCCCAATTTGCATACCAGCTTCATATGGAGAAGCATAGCATCAACCAAGGGCAGGAATGGAAAATACCAGAATTAGAACCCAGAGCTACTTGATCTTATCAGGGATAAGTTGGATCCTGTTTTTTCCCATCCAGATTCAGGAATAACTTGAAGACCCATCAGAACAATCCAATTTGGGGTATATTTTACATTAGATGAAAAAGGTTGAAGATGGTTCTCTGGATCTGCTGTGGAGAATAGTATCCTTTAGGCATAATACAATACAGTACCACTTTCACGTGGTACTGTAAATTGGAAATACAGTGCTTAAAAACTTGGACCCCCTCTTGGATCCACATAGAACCTCTTCTGAAATGTGATGGTGACTGAAATGTGATGGTGACCAGTGGTGGGAGTCAACCGGTTCTCTGTGTGGATGCCGCTTCCGGAAGCCCATTCCGGGCCTGGGCAACAAAAAATTAGCTACCGGTTCTGCCGAAGTGGTGCAAACTGGATGAATCCCACCACTGATGGTGACCCTTAATAACAGGCACGCTGGGATATTAATTTGTTATACTTTGTTCTTGGCTTTGAGATTGGCATCAATTTCTGAGACATTGGAGAATGGAAATGATGGTTGTATACAGGTAACCAAGAATTCTTGTATACGATATTATCCAACTACTGAGTTCCCTACGGCAATGCCTTTTTAGACATGGTAAAAGAATACTTGACAAGTGGAATTGTATTTTGGTGGTCCAAGAAGAAACAGGTAGTAACACTCCAAATTATATTTTTTCAGAAAGCGTGGGGTGCCCAATGATGGACACCTATCTTCTTCCATCAGACCCTGGCTCAGGAAGATTTATAAAACCTCTTGAATGTCTGTTATTTTAATTTCTGGGTATTCCCTGACATACTGCTATTATTGAATTAGTCCTGTATTGTTTTTATGAAGTTTTCAAACCTTCTGTATATCACCTTCAGTCATTTTCAATTAGGTGGCCTTGTATGTCGAATAAATCTAATTCTTTCCTTTTACAGACTGGAGTCTCATCTAAATTTCTTTTCCCCCCCCCCTACAACTTAATTTACCTTAAAAAAAAAGTATAATCAATCTTTCAACATCTGATCTAGCAATCCCTCAGTTGTGTGTGGTGTAATTTGAAAAAGCTTTCTACATCATATAAATGGGCTGGCTCCACTGGGGACAGGCAGGAATCCACATCTGATGTACAGCTCATACTGTATATAGGTTTCTCCGACTGAAAATTTAGGGAGACTGTCTAGATCAGTGTTTTCTCAAATTTAGCAACTTTAAAATACTGTATGTGGATTTCAACTCCCAGAATTCTCCAGCCATGCTACTTGGGGAATTCTGGGGGTTGAAGTATACAGTACATATCTTAAATTTATTACCATTGAGAAACATAGGTCTAGATAATGCTCCAGTTACTGCAGCTTCTTTTTAAATTTACCAATAGAATATTTTTCAGCTACTGTTTATCAGCATTGACATCCTGTGCGTAAACTATTGAAACATAAATTGCTGAAACAAAATTAGCTCGTTCTTAATGCCAGTTTTCTGGTAATCTGGAGCTTACAGGAAGTACAGTCTCTAGGGATGCTCAAACCAAGGTAGACAAGGCTCTCAAAAGTATATTGTAATAACTGTGGAAGGGCAACATTCAAGCCCATAGGCATTTCATATCATTTTTCAGTCTTTTACTTCTAAGAATCCATGAACTTGAGTTGTTTAACAGAGAAACTTGAATATGCCTTGATGTCAAAGCAGTCATATCATTGATTGATTAGATCACATTTAATCACGTTAGACAAGCTAATGTTTCTGGAGTCAATAGTGAATCTGATGGAAAAAGCAATCTCCTTCACCTTTATTTCTTAATCATGAAAAGCCAATAATTATAACAGGCAGGAGAGCAAAAAGAGAGAGCGGGGGATTTTCTCAGTCACGGCGGTCAAGCTGTTTTTTTTATAAGGAGGGAGAGAGAAAAAGAAACTACCAAAGTAGGAATAGTAATCCAGGTGGTCTTCAACTTATGATTTTTAATTAATTTATTTTTTGGGCATTTTCGTGACAGTTGTTAAACAAATGCCAGGGTCATTAAGCAAATACATTTTACCCAACTGATACTTTTTTGCCAGAAACTAGAAATAAACCCTGGAAAACAGCAAAAAAAAAAAATGTCAAAAATTTCTGTTATGTGACTGTGGGACACTGCAAACAGCCACAAAAGTGAGCTGGTTGCCAAGTGCCCCAAATGCTATTATAACTTAAATCAGGTTGTAAATAGCTTTGGGAATGTCCGTCATAACTTCAAACCGTCGCTAAGCAATTAGTCATAGGTTGAGGTCTACCTGTATCTATTTGGGTGTATCTGTTACCTGCAGATTCTTGATTCGGTGGTGAATATATATATTCATTTAGATGGGAGGAATCAGGTTTGGAATATTTTACATAGGAACCAAACATACCAACACAATTTGCATCCCTGTGTCCTCAAATCCAAGATCCCAATACTATTATTAGTATTTAGAAAGATTTCAAATGGTAACTTGCCATTTTTGGTCTGAACATAATTCAGGAAGCAGGAGCTAAGCTTATTCTCTCTCATTCACGATCCCAGTTTACAACAAAGTCATTGTGGCTGATATTTGTCAAATTTAAACTATGCAAAATTCTGGGCCATCCTATAGTCCAGACATGTCAAACACAAGGCCCGGGGGCCGGATGCGGCCCGTGAAGTGGTTTCATGTGTCCCGCGAAGCCATCCTGGAAACAGTGAGGGAACGGCCCCCTCTGCCTTGGCCCTGGCCCAGGCCAGCTGGGAGCCAATGTACAATTTTGTGGTGGCCATCTATGCTGAAACACATTCAGTCTCAGCTCCATAAGCCCCCCCCCCCCGGCATGGCCTGAGAGGAACAGCAAGGCTCCTCCAGTGAACCATGCCTTGGCTCTTGCCCTGGTCCCACCCCCTTCTGCCAGAGACCCTCAGATCTATCCCACTCCTGCCCAGGCCCCCACAGGCACCCTTGACGTGAATGATGTAGAGCTGGCCACGCCCACCCAGTAGGCCACACCCACTCCATCCACACCCACCCAGTAGGCCGCACCCACCCTGGCCACCCCCACCCGGCCCCCTCAGGGCAATCGCAATGTTGATGTGGCCCTCAATGAAATTGAGTTTGACACCCCTGCTATAGTCTTCAAGCATGAGCTCCAATATGTCACATATACCACTCCTGAATTCCCACCAATTTTATAAACAGAAAACTTGGCATGCCTTAAAGTTAAACCTCTCTGGACCTGACAGAGTCATCACAGGACATATAGTCCATTTCACCCCACCCCTAAAAGTACACATGCCTGCCCAGAAAAGAAGGAAAGGACATATTTCTGTTGCTTTTTTAACAACTAGTGCACAGATATTTTCTATAATTAAATCTCATGATTTCATCTCGTTATTCTGACTGACAAGTAGCAGTTGGGAGAACAGAAGATCTTTCGCTCTCTGAAGTAAAGGATGAAATAGCAGCCTTCTCCCCTTACATGGACTGGGAGGTTGAAGTTACATTTATGCTGGGACAGGTAGGATAGTATCCGTCCCAATTCTGGTGTTTATGTGCACACCCACACGAGGGATTAGCATTGTAACTGCCAGAATTGCATCTGGGTTAGAATTCCATGAATGAATGAACATCCTAACACATCTGGCTGATACAAGGCTGGGGAAAGTTGTGACCATGCCAGACTGGAATTCTTGGTCTGGTAGTCCTAACACATCTGGGGAGGACTGTTACAGTTGTTTGCTGCCGATTAGAAAAGCATACATCCAGCTTTCCTCATAACCTCCTGAATGCACCTATTGCAATTATCGAGCATTGTACAGTTTGGAAAACAAAACGTTTGGTGACAAAATGAGACTTCTTTTCTCAGGAATACCACAGGAGAGGAATACCACAGGAGAGTCCCTGAGAGCCATACTGTATATCCTAAAAGACAGATTTCCTGATGGTTAAAAGGCTAAAAGCCTTGTTAAACATTGACATCCATGGCCATCGATTGTGGATTTAAATGTTCTTGAAGGTTAACCACTGATGGAGAGGGCATATTTTGTCTTCTTTACGCAGTTACCCACAAAGAGTAGCTTAGCAAACTATCAAATTATTAATTGTCATAATTAACCAATATGGTTTTTAATCTCTAAGGAATTCCGCTCCAGTGAAGTGAGAACTACGGGCAAAAAGATGGAAAGAGAGAAAATGCACCAGCTAAAGCCAAGCTCCAGGGAAAGATTTAAAAGATCAGGTTTCATAGTTCAATCTGGTTAGAGCAGGAGATCTCAAGCTGTGGCTCATGACCCCTTCCCTGGGATAGGAGCAACTTTGCCAGTTTTTAAAGCTAAATAACACACAGTTTGGGTATTGTCAAAGTTGGCTTGTCCACACATGTAAAGCCCAGAATGAATTGCAATAGCAACACTTTCTTAATAATAATAATAAAGTTGGAAGGGACCTTGGAGATCATCTAGTCCAACCCCCTGCTCAGGCAGGAAACCCTATACCATTTCAGACAAATGGCTGTCCAGTCTCTTCTTAAAAACTTCCAGTGTTGGAGCATTCACCACTTCTGGAGGCAGGTTGTTCCACTGGTTAATTGTTCTCACTGTCAGGAAGTTTCTCCTTAGTTCTAGATTGCTTCTCTCCTTGATTAGTTTGCGTCCTTTGCTACTTGTCCAGCCTTCAGGCACCTTGGAAAACAGCTTGACTCCCTCTTCTTTGTGGCAGCCCCTGAGATATTGGAACACTGCTATCATGTCCCCCCTCGTCCTTCTCTTCGTTACACTAGACATACCCAATTCCAGCAACTGTTCCTTATATGTTTTAGCCTCCAGTCCCCTAATCATCTTTGTTGCTCTTCTCTGTACTCTTTCTAGAGTCTCAACATCTTTTTTACATCGTGGTGACCAAAACTGGATGCAGTATTCCAAGTGTGGCCTTACCAAGGCATTGTAAAGTAGTATTAATACTTCACGTGATCTTGATTCTATCCCTCTGTTAATGCAGCCCAGCACTGTGTTGGCCTTTTTGGCAGCTGCAGCACACTGCTGGCTCATATTTAAATGATTGTCCACTAGGACTCCGAGATCCCTCTCACAGTTACTACTATTGAGCAAGGTACCCCCTATACTATATTTGTACATTTGGTTTCTCTTGCCTAAATGTAGAACCTTGCTTTTTTCACCATTGAATTTCATTTTGTTAGATAGCGCCCAGTGTTCAAGTCTGTCCAGATCCTCCTGTATCTTAAGCCTGTCTTCTGGAGTGTTGGCTATTCCTGCCAGCTTGGTGTCATCTGCAAATTTGATGATTTCCCCATCTATCCCCTCATCCGAATCGTTGATGAAGATGTTGAAGAGCACTGGGCCCAGAACAGAGCCCTGGGGCACCCCACTACACACTTCCCTCCATGTAGATGCGGTTCCATTGAGGACCACACGCTGAGTACGGCCGGTCAGCTGTATCCATCTGGTGGTGATGCTGTCTAACCCACATTTTTCTATCTTATTAAGTAGTAGATTGTGATCTACTTTATCAAATGCCTTACTGAAGTCCAAGTAAATTATATCCACAGCATTCCTCTGATCCACTAATTTTGTCACTTGGTCAAAGAATGCAATAAGATTTGTCTGGCATGATCTGTTTTTGACAAACCCATGTTGGCTTTTAGTAATGACTTTGTTTGCCTCTAGGTGTTCACTGGTTCGTTGTTTGATTATCTTTTCCAGAATCTTCCCAGGTATTGAGGTCAGGCTGATAGGTCTGTAATTTCCTGGGTCCATTTATTTTCCTTTTTTGAAGATGGGAACTACATCAGCTCTTTTCCAGTCCTCCAGTAGTTCCCCAATGCTCCAGGATCTTTGAAAAATATAGTTTAAGACGTCCCAAAGTGAAAATGTTTCACTTCTCATCCAAGAAGGTTTTTCAGTTCAGTTCTTCTTAGATGAGAAGTGAATTTTTTTCAGAAGAAAAAAAAAAAGCAAGAACCACCAGTTGCCTTTTGGAAAAAGCACTTTTGAGACAACCATGACCTGGATGATTGAGAATCTCCATAGACACTTCCTTAAGACCTGGGAAAGGTCCATAGAAAGCAACACCCACCCACCCACCTCCAAGATTTTAGAGATAGCTAGACCTAGGACAAAGAGGAGAGCAAAATCCAGAGTGAGTTCTGGAATTACAAATCAAAGAGATCTGATTGAATTTTGGCAACACTCTACTTTGCATGCACAAACATATGAAAAGTAGGCAAGTGGTCAAAACTCACTGGAGTGGAGGCTTGCAAAGAAAAAAGCTTGGACTGAAGTTGCACCAACTTTTAAGAGATGGCTAAATCTCTTGATCTAACCATCTGTCAAAACCATCTGCCAACCACGGTGCTTTTATTCATTATGTGTTTATTCCTTTATTTCTCAGTTTTATTCATGAGGGGATCACAGAAGCTTATTTATCATTTTAAGGGATCCTGGTTCCAAAAAGATAGGAACCTCTGATAAGTTTGATTGATAAAGGGTCCTGCCAGGTAATAAAATCTATTCTATCCTTATGATGGCATTTGTTTGTGAAATGACCTCCAAGGTCCCTTCCAGCTCTATTCTATTATATTTAAGCATATTGTTTTATTTTTGTTTTATGATGTATGCTGCCCGGAGTCACTTGCTGAGATGGATAGCTACAGCAATCAAATTAATAAAAATTAATTAATTGAAATATCTGGAAATAATTGAAATATCAAAGAAGGTGGCAGATAATTTTCCTCAGTCTACATTTCAGGCAACATTTTCATGAAGGTTCTTATGGAATCAAAAGAAGGAAAAAAACCTCAAGTGACTAAAACAAAAACCTGGGTGAAAAAAATGGAAACTCATGTCAGTAACTAAATCATCCCCTTCTACTGCTCCATTCCTGCTATAGCCACGATTGTTGAGGGCAGCACGTGTAAAGGAAGATTTGTGTGATTATGCCTGTCCTTGAGATATTTTATGTATTATAGTTTGCCCAGCCCTTCAGTAAAAATAATCATTTTAATTGATATTAGGAATTGTCAAAAAAAGATTGGATAAATCAAAACATAAAAGGTCTCGGCATTCAGTGACAAACTGAAACCCCAACTTAAAGACTCATTGTATGCCTAAGATTTATTTTAACTAGTAAAATGAAGTTTTCATCCAAGAAAAATCTCATATTAGGAATCATAAGGACCCTCAAAAGAAAATGTGTTATACATATTTTAAGTGCAAATTAAAAATCTAACTTCAGAGTATTTAATATAATTGGTGCCAGCTGGGAAATAAAAGTCTCAGATTTAACTTAACTCCTAGCTCTACCCTTCTACAATGATAGAATAGTGTTCTCAAAAAGATGGTAATGATGATGGATGTGATGATGATGATGGTATGATTATCATCCCTGTCAATGGATTCTATTTTATTATGATAGAAGGCTTGGTTATGGCAAGCCCCAAGAAGAGTCATTCATACCAGAAAAAACTCAACTGAAGATTCAGACTAAATGTATCTGACAACACATTTGTAATGATGCAGTACTTAAAAAGTATATGTTCTATGTTCTAGGATCAAGATTAAAGGGTGCTGAATGAATATACGCAAAATATCAAAGAAGCGACCCTATTGGCCAAGCAATTATATTGAAATGGTTTGATTATATAAAGAGACTGAATGATTACTGAAGAGAAAGATAAGGAATTGATGAGAAAGATGTTACGTTTAAAGGATAAAAGGCAATTTATATGCATCAGTGCATAGAAACTAGTGAAAGCTAGAATGGTTTGCAAGAATAAAAAAGTATAGAGAATTATAGTAAAAAAATGCTAGCTTAAACATGATTTAGTTAAATTTTCCTTTATTTTCTCTTCTTTCCTGCCTTTCATTTATTTTAGCTACCTTATTCTTTTACTGTACTTTGCATAATGTTGCTTACTTCCAAATGGAACAGTATGATGTGGAACTGAGAGAGAGAGAGAGAGAGAGAGAGAGAGAGAGAGAGAGAGAGAGAGAGAGAGAGAGAGAGAGAGAGAGAGA
>NW_015388110.1:84681-96193 GCF_001527695.2 Protobothrops mucrosquamatus | reverse complement strand
GAGAGAGAGAGAGAGAGAGAGAGAGAGAGAGAGAGAGAGAGAGAGAGAGAGAGAGACTGCTTTCCACTTGGTCGTAACTCTACCTCCCACACTCAAAATAACATCTTTCTCTGAAAACAGAGTACACAACACTGCAAACATAGTAACACAAAGACAAAAATTTTGATTGCTCTTGGGTTTACATGCAAACATTTTCTGAGAACTGTATTTGGATATTCTAAATATATATAGAAGGATATATTTAAATAAGATTACACAGTATGAAAACAATTAAGTGATTTTTCTCTTTCAATGCATTCACTTTGGACATATCTATATGTCTTACTGTATTTACAGAGTTACAACCAGTTGCTTAGGGACCTCCTTAGGGGATACTTGTGATCTGGATTCAAAGTTGAAGGGTCTTTGGTGCTCTCTGAGCTTGGCTGTTTTCTTGCAGACATTTCATTACCCCAACTAGGTAACATTATCAGTGCATTTCAACCCTGAGCTACAAATATTCTCCTTTATTAGATTCAAAGTTCCAACAATTGCCCCCCATCACAGTCATGTCATTGCCTTCAGCAATCAGCCCGCATTTATGGCTGTTGGAAGCTTCCCATGGTAACATGGCAGCATTTTAAAAAGGTTTTGCTGAGAACCAGCATTTACTTGGTTCACTTAACAGCTGTGGCATTTGCTTAGTGACCACCACAAAAAAGATAGTAAAATTGGGTCAGTCATGTAGTGACCTGAACTATTACCAAATATGAAAACTAATACAAACTAAAAGAAAAAATATAAGGAAAGAAACATAAGAATTTTAAAAAAAGAAACAGAAAAGAAATATATAAAGAAATTTCCCCTTCATCACAATGAATATAAACAATTTTGGTAACTTTATCACCTTCTTTTAAAATGCAACAAATGATCTCTTCATCCTATATCCCATCTCTTATCTATAATCAAATCCTTAAAACCTTGTCATTTCAGCCCTAGTCAGCATTCAAATGTTTAAAAGTTACTTTTGTAAACTCAATATGAGAAAGTTATCCAAGACACTCTTTTGGTTTGTTATTTGTATACCCTTTTTAATTATTAAGACATCAGACAATTTCATTTGTATATCCTGTATAACAAGCTGTCTTATGGTCTCCTTGCAGTTGCAAGAAGCAATTGTGTGGAGTACTTATGGGCGATCACAAGTCATCTCCTTGTCCAGAAATAATTTATGAAGAGCTGGTCTTCAAAATTCCTCTCTGGACAAGGAGAGGACTTGACAAGAAATTAGTTCATATAGGTCAAATATTATAGCCCCTTATCCCACTCCCAACCCCACCCACTGGAATCCTTACTCTGTCATGGGATGATTAACTAGAAGAAAATTAATATTTGTACTTATATCCATTAAAGAGAAAAAGAATGCAAAAGAATAAACAAGCATACAATTCATGATGAAGGGAATACAATAGTGCCAGCTATTTGCCTAGTACGCTTATGGTGGCAAGTCACAAACCATTCTGGAGGTGAAAGCCATCAACTATTAACTTATTAAAGTCAAGACAAGGAATCTCGTTAGTTGCCAGCAGTGACTTGAGCCATGCTGGAAGAAACCAATTAACTAAACAAAGTCACAGAGTGGAGCTTGCTAGTTTGTGGTTAGTGCTTATTAGTGAAATGCCATGCCACAGAGAAAAATTGCTCAGGAAGAGATAGCTTGCTTAAGCAATCTCTCTCTTTTGCAAGAAGGAAAAAAAAACCAGATCAAGCACAGAACAAACTTTTAATGGTGAAAGTAGATATAAGGGTTTATGGGTTATGTACTCAAAATCCCAGAAAGCTGCGTACATATTTGTTGCGATGTCTTCCAGCCCAGCTGTCCAACTACACTAGGTTCTTTAGAAACAAGGAATTGGGGGAAAAAATCTGCCTAGAAATCTGGTATGCCATTGGACAACACAAGTTAACAAACAATACTCCAAAGGTAGAAACAGCTTAAGATAATAGTTTCTCCATAAATAATTAACATAAGTAGAAAATTGCATCAATTATACTATCAGAACATAGTGGGAAAATATTCTGAAAAAAGATTATTTCTATTGTAAGAGAGATCCCTACAAAAATCTATATTCTATGGCATTTCAGATCAGCTGTATGTGACAAATAATAGAAGTTTTCTTAAACTTGGATAACTATCTAAGACCTGCATTGAAAAATTGAGAACCCCTCCCCTTATGATTCAGTTAGACAAGCAAGTTAATTTTGGAGTTAGACAAGCAGGTTAATTTTGCAGCATGCCTAAGAACTAACTTTGAGGATCCAGTCAAGTGAATGACTGCCAATTCTGAAATATGTCATTTCTAGTAGGGGATAGACTGCTGACTTTCAGCTGCTAACTCTGAATGTGAAGAAAAGAGGCTTCCTTGCCTAATTTAACAAAGAGGTATTGGATGAAACACAAGGGAAACTGGTTCATAAAGGCATCATAGACAGCATGACAGTATTAATTAAGATTTGCTTGGATAGGGATAGAAAAAATAAGGAATTGGGACAAAAAACATGTGGGAAGAGACACCACCACCAAAATGTCAGAATTTAAGCTCACATTTCCTATTAAGAATTTTCTTCTGAAGCCTTAATGAAGTATCATATTTAAGATAAAAAAAGGTAACTGCATTGTGAAAACAGATGTCCTTAACACACCAACTCAGCTTGCTGAACAATGCTGTATCTTAGAACAGGGGTCCCCAACCCCCGGTCCATGGACCAGTACCGGGCCACAGCATGTCAGCAACCGGTCCACACAAACAAGGAAAGCCCCATCCACAGGATGCAGGCAGCACACATAACCACACCCCCTCCGGTCCGCGGAAAAACCTCTCTCTACGTAACTGGTCCCTGGTGCCCAAAAGGTTGGGGACCCCTGTCTTAGAACCAAACGTTCATTACAGATAGTCCTTGACTTATAATGACTTATTTAGCGACTGTTTGAAGTAACAGCAGTCCTCATATTTAACAACCATCACAGCATCCCCAAGGTCATTTGACCAGAAATTGGGTACTTGGCAACTGGCATGTGTTTACTGTGGTTGCAGCCTTCCAGGGTTATATGATCACCATTTGCACCTTCCAAGCCAGCTTCCAACAAGCAAAGTCAATGGGGGGGAGCTTCACTTAACAACCATGTGGTTCACTTAAGGACTGCAATGATTCGCTTAACAACTGTGGCAAAAATGGTTGTAAAACAGACAAAGCTCTTTCATCAGTCGCCTAGCTTATCAAGGGAAATCCTGATCCCAATTGTAGTAATAAGTCAAGGACTACTTGTACTCAACAACTGAGGTGCCTCAACATTTAAATTTTGGCATGTGTTGGAGAATCCCATAGAAAGGGTCAACTGCAGCTTTAGACTCTACCTTAGAGGTGGAGAGTAGAAAAATAGAAGAGGAAGTGACATAAGGGCTGAATCTAGCAAAGCAACAACATATGGTTCCCAAGCTAGGCTTGTTCTTGCTTAAACATGTCTGAACCCTACAAGCCACCCAAGCAAATCACCAAGCTTCTGTTAACTCAGAAATATGGGAAGAAAACATCTAGAGCACAGACCTACATAAAAGTTTTGACTTCTTTCTAGTGCAGATGGCAAATCATTTCTTTATATACGGCATCATTCTTGTCTGCAATAAAGAGTCTAAGCCAGCCAAATCATGTCTGAGAGCCTTCTGCCAAGTAAAACCGTTCTTGAACAAGCAATTAAGTGTCTGAAGAGCCAGGTTTACTGTTAAGTTCTGGCAAGAAGCCTGATGTGCTCTAAACAAGAAAATCCAAAATATTGTCCTTGGACAAAGCAAAGTCATAGCTACAGACTTCCCGGTGAGGCAAAGAATATGAAAATGTCTAAAAACTACACCAAGGTTGGAAGAGAAATTTCATGCTTGAACCTATTTTCCCATTCATTTAATAAGAAAAAAAAAGCCACCAAAGACTTTTCTATTATTACAGAGGCGGGATAATTCCACAGAAACATCAGACAACAGCAACAGGTGCTAGGTTATGCAAAACGATCAGCTGCAAATTATTTCATGCAACTCAAGGCACCTCCTTGTTTATTTGGGATGTCGTGTGATAGTCCAAATTCTAAGGAAGTCCTATAGCAACAATCCACAATCTTAATGTATTGTTGCTTTGGGAAAGAATCAGAAGCCCTTTTCAGATACATTTCAGCAGAATCCTCTCCAAAAGTTGCTCTGGAATATCAGTTCACGGATACGTTCTTTCCAAAAAAAATTTCTGCAATATTCCCTCTAACAGTTGTGACTGGAGAATGAAGTTTCTCCAAGCTGGAGTTAATAGAGATCCATTTCGCCCCACAATAACACAGCAGAAATGGAGTAATCTTTCAGCTATTATAGCAGAGCATGAACTGGCTCAGATGGTGGATTTTCAAGAAACCGCTCAAATCTTTGTGCCAATTTTATTATTTAACCACATTACAAAAGCCACCATTTCTTAATGTAACAGGAATAGTTACATTTGTTGTTTGCTCATTTGGAACTTATTTAATGTTTCTGAATAAGGAATTTCAAGATGTTAGTTTTTCTTTGCTAAAGTATCATGATAGAATCAGAACTGGAAAAGAGCAGACTAGATACTTATGGTATGCTGTATCACTCTTTTATTATTTTTATAAACAACCTATCCAACACCTATCCTCCTCCCATTTTCAGAGGGGGGGGGGAGAGGGAGAGGGAGAGGAAGGGAGGGAGGGAGGGAGGGAGAGAGAGAGAGAGAGAGAGAGAGAGAGAGAGAGAGAGAGAGAGAGAGAGAGAGAGAGAGAGAGAGAGAGAGAGAGAGAGAGAGAGAGAGAGAGAGAGAGAGAGAGAGAGAGAGAGAGAGATCAAAATTCTGAACCAAGCACAAGGGCATAGGTCATTATTTGAGTCCCTGATTCCGTTGTTTACAATTGTGGTTGACACTGCAATCCCTCCCATCCTTTCTTTCTTACACTCGCAGAGATTTACTCACTCTCACAATTTTAGACGAGGGAAGGGTGCCCTCAGATAAAATCATGTCGTAAGCTAATTATTAGGAGCAATACATAATCTGAACTCTGAAAAATGGTGAGAAGTTATTGCAGGAGTTACCTGGCTAGCTATCAGTAAAACAGCTTCAGCGTGTAGTCCAGAGACAAAATGCAATCTTAAAGTATCCCGAACCAGCTGAGACTTTAATACAGGGCTGGGCAACAATGGCAACTTTACGACCTGTGGACTTCAATTCCCAGAATTCCTAAGGCAGCATGGCTGGCTCAGGAATTCTGGGAATTGAGATCCACAGGTCGTAAAGTTGGCACAGCTGATCTTCCCTGTTTTAGTCGGCCACTAACAAGTGTGGTGTTTTTGTGGCTTGTTATACATCTGACATTTTCTGATGTCTCAAGATTGCATTCTTGGTTTTTTTTTCCAGTATACATATCAATAAACAATTGGACAAAAAGAAAATGCCACGTTCTAAAACTCAGGCAATTGTCCAATGAATTCTGTCCTCTAAAAGCATTATTGGTCTTCATATTAAAAAAAAGGCTTTTCATCTAAAAGCATTATTGGTCTTCATAATATTAAAAAAAAGGCTTTGAGCATTGTTCCCCGAGCTGGTGCCATCCAAATTGTTTGGGATATGATTCCCATCAGCTTCAGCCAGCAGGAACAATGGAGGGAAGTTATGTAAGTTATAGTCCAAGGCACCAGTTCAAGGAACGCTGCACTGAATAAACCTAATACAGGGGTCTTCAAACTTGGCCCTTTTATGACTTGTGGACTTCAACTCCCAGAATTCCTTGCTGGCTGTGGAATTCTGGGAGTTGAAGTCCACAAGTCATAAAAGGACCAAGTTTGAAGACCCCTGATCTAATACAATGTTAGGCAAACTGATTGCATATCTCAGGATACTTTTCCTTTTCTTAACTTACAACTTCATATACTCCTCCAACCTTTTTCCAGGCAAGAATACAAAGGGAGTTTCCCATTAATTAAATCTACTAACAATATTCATTCCTCTGACAGAAAATCCTGTTTCATATTGCCCATATGCTTCGTGCAAAAGTACATCTGAAAGCTGCTCAAGTCAACTGGGTTTTGTTTGATTTATGTCTGATTACTTTCATATAATTCGTGCATCTTTGAATGAGGAAACATCTTCAGATGCTCCAAATTGTCATCATAAAGTGAACATCCTCCTTGCTATACATATAAACATATAAAGGCTAAAACATATAAAGAAGGGTGGCTGGAATTGAGTATGTCTAGTCTAATGAAGGAAAGGACGAGGGGGGACATGATAGCAGTGTTCCAATATCTCAGGGGCTGCCACAAAGAAGAGGGAGTCAAACTATTCTCCAAAGCACCTGAAGGCAGGACAAGAAGCAATGGGTGGAAACTAATCAAGGAGAGAAGCAACTTAGAACTAAGGAGAAATTTCCTGACAGTTAGAACAATTAATCAGTGGAACAACCTGCTTCCAGAAGTTGTGAACACTCCAACACTGGAAGTTTTTAAGAAGAGATTGGACAACCATTTGTCTGAAATGATATAGGGTTTCCTGCCTGAGCAAGGGGTTGGACTAGAAGACCTCCAAGGTCCCTTCCAACTCTGTTATTCTATTCTATTCTATTCTATTCTATTCAATGTGATTCTCTGATTCGGAAACACACTGACTCAGCTTCCAGCTTACAAATTCATTTCTTAAGCAAAGCTGACATCATCATTAACTAAAGAATAGTCAATACTTTGCTTGATATAAAGCACTGGTGTAGAGTTCTATGGCCTGACCTTCTACTTCCATCCCTATGAAGAATGTTCCATATGGGTCCTGATACAAATGGCGAATTTTAGAGCAGAAGTGATAAAGGCTACCAGGACGCCATTTGTACTGCCCCTGTATGTTAAGGCATGTAATTTCCAAGAAATGCTTTCATGCAACACAGGCACCCTATTTATAATCATGCAGTAATGTCCTTTTGATATTAGACCCATCATGTAAAATAATTCTTTAAGAAAACACCAGCTAATATGGATAGCCAATGCTTATATAATTCATAAACCATGAGATAGATAATAACAGCAGCATAATGAAATATATACTTTCCTTAACAAAAACAGCTTATATTAATTTTCCTGCAAACCTTGATTATAGTAGTCAAGCAGGATAGTTTAATTATATTCTGGCTTCTTCTTCTTAAGTAGATCTTAAATCTATTCCATAGATATTTGAACTGCTGCCCAACTACCTGCTTAGGCAACTAGTATTTCTACCATTCTACCATTTTCACGCCATTGTTTTGGCTAACAGTATAAAACAAGGTGACTAATATAATCTCTTTTATATTTCAAAGTAGGTACTGTAGTACAAGATAATCTATAAAGTCATCATCAATAATAATGGCTTAACTGAGTAAATATGTATATCTTACTTGAAATCTACAGAATGAGAGAAGCCAACGAAGGAAGCAGAGACATTTGAAACTGGGAAATAATGCAGGGAAATAACCACACCTTGGGCCATTAGATCTCTAATGCTTTGCTGCCCTCTAGTATTGTTCTCCAGAGTTTTGCTGATCTGGTAATTCTACTCAAGCAGATCCTCTCTCTTTTTCTACTTATCTTCCTTCAATCTCCCCTCTAAAAACTGCTTCAGGAGATCAATAAGGCCATCCGGGTATAGCAGACCTTGTCAACGTGGAGCCTTCCAACTGTATTAGATTGCAGTTCTCATTATCTTCAGCTCATGTGACCACTGGAAAAAGTCAGATGTAGAGAATACCAATCTCAAGGTGACAAACAGCAGAAAACATAATCATAACACATGAGCTAGAAAAGATGGCTTTCCTTGTGCAAAGTTGGTGACTCTGAAATATAAAAGACTAGAATAACTTTCAAATTCAGATCCCAGTGTATAAAGACAGGGAGCTGGACTGCTAGGGCAACAAGGCTTTGGATCTGTTTTTGAAAGGCCCTTCTCCACTTTCACCTGAGCATTTTCATGATGCATGACACCTAGGGTGATTATATATTTGGTTTTATATTTTTACGATTATTTATTTAATAACAGAAGGGATCTTGGAGGTCTTCTAGTCCATCCCCTTGCTCAAGCAGAAAACCCTATGCTATTACAGACAAGTGGCTGTCCAGTCTCTTCTTAAAAACCTCCAGCTTGAAGCACCCACAACCTCTGAAGGCAAGTTATTCCACTGATTAATTGTTCTACTTGTCAGGACATTTTTCCTTAGTTCTAGGTTGATTCTCTCCTTGATTGGTTTCCATCTATTGCTTCTTGTCCTGCCTTCAGATGCTTTGGAGACTAGGTTAACCACCTCTTCTTTTGGGTAGCCCCTTAGATATTGGAATACCAACATTTATATTTGCATTTTTATTCTGTGAATTTTATGTACCTGGATTAGGGGCTAGTTAATTGAAGAGGATATCTATCTCCCATAATATCTGCCCAACCACTTTGATCTTGTAAGATTGGTGTGCTTCTGGTTCCTTTGATCAAACAATGTCATCTTTTGAAACCCCAGATAGCGTTCTCTATAGCAGTGCTTTCCTCCTGGAATGAGATTGCCCCCAGGATCCTGATGGCTTCCATTTTGTAGTTGTTCAGAGCAGCAGTGAGCACTTGGAACTTCACCTAGGCCTTTGGGAAGGGAGAATGAGGCCCTGACTTCTTTCCATCTGGTCTGCCATGCTTGCCATCTTTTACTGATTTTATTGTCCTGCTGATCTAGCAATTCAAAAGCATGCAATTGCAAGTAGGAATAGAATAGAATAGAATAGAATAGAATAGAATAGAATAGAATAGAATAGAATATTCTTTATTGGCCAAGTGTGATTGGATACATAAGGAATTTGTCTCCTGTGCATAAGCTCTCAGTGTACATACAAACAACAAAGTGATATAATCATCAGATACCAATAGGAGAAGGTAATAGGAAAGATGAGAAAGATAATACAGCCTTACTACATGGGTAAATATCCTTAGGCATAAGCCAGTGCTGTGGGAATTAGATATTTAGCAGAGTGATGGCATGGGGGGGGGGGAAACTGTCTTTGTGTCTAGTTGTTTTGGCATGCAATGCCCTATAGCCATGTCCTGAGGGGAGAAGTTGAAATAGTTTATGTCCAGGATGTGAGAAGCATGAAGATATTTTCTCAGCCCTTTTTCTGGCTCCTGCAGTATACAGGTCCTCAAATGGAAGGCAGGATGGTTGCAATTGTTTTTTCTGCAGTCCTAACTATCCGTTGAAACCTGTAATAGCACTTTGACTTTTATACCGCTCTATAGTGCTTTACAGCATTCTGTATCTCTGTAGATAGATAGGTACCACTTCAGTGGGCACATTAAATGGGACATAAAAGGAACCCCCAACTGGGCCTCCCCCAGGCAACAGTGATGTCACTGGATAATCCTTTCAACCTGGAAGCATTTTGGTGCTTCCGACATAAACATGAATGAGTATTGTTTCCTGGAGCACTCCAACTCAGCAGTGTGGGAAGTCTCATGGTCTATCTTTTTGGCATTTGAAATGTTGTGCCAGATCCCCCAGGTTTCATTTAATTTGATAAGGATTTAACTAAGTCATTTTCACTTATTCTTGCATATCCTTATGAGAGTTCATCATCTCACCTTGATGATTAATTTATAAAACAGTATTTAGTGCAGATGTATGTTTTTCACAGTTATCTTTGACACTGCCTGAGAATTCTGAAATCCGCACATTTGGTAGATGCCCAGGCTGGAGTGTTTTGGTTTAGTCCTTGATAAAGTCACTTCTCAACTGATGCAGTTGCTATACTTTTGTTTCCAATTTATATTGATGCTCATTGAAAACCATCTGCCTTCAAATACTCATGAGATACAACTTGAGACATGCATGTGCCAAATAGCATCATGGAACTTCTGGCAGAACAAAACTAGTGAATGAGAACCAGAGTAACAAAAAAAAATATCTGAGAAATCTGAATTCAAACATGGTTCCCCAATCTTTGCTTTCTGACTGAGTGTCATGTTGATGTTCATATAAATATTTGTAAAGTTCATTTTACAGGTTGCTCTTAAGTGTGGGATTTTTTTTGTAATGTCAAGAGCAGATGCTTCAATAAAGGGGAAATCAAAAGCATCTGTGACTTCTGATAAAATATTTAAAGTTATGTGTTAAACATTCACAGTTTATTTTTCACACCAGTCTGGGTGATTCAACAAACCTTGTGCACTGTCTGGGTAAACTATCACTCTTGTTTAAAATTTAAACGACATGTATTTGATATTCTTAGTACTAACTTAAGTGATTGCAGGTCCTGAAAACAATAGGGCGGATGTGGTTAAAAGTAAGACAAGTCGTAAAAAGAGACACAGCAAAGAAAGGAGATTTTGTCTTTGCTAGTTAACTCAGGGATGATTGCTATGTAAACAAATGTGAATAGTACACACAACTAGTGTGATTTTATAAGTCAGAAAGAGAGTTTTCTCTCTTTAATGTTAGATTTAAAGTTAAAAGAATCATTCAAACTCCAGGTGGAACTTTAATTCAAGTCGTTCTTGGATTCAACTCAAGAGGTTTTGTTTTTATTTTTGTTTATTAATGTAAAATGTGACCTTCAAGACAGGTGAGGCCAGGAAATAATCACTATTTACAGAAATGCCACTGTATTGTTGCATTGTTGCATTCTGTAATTACAGCATTTGAAAGCTTGCCAGAGTCTCCCTCTGACCTCTCTTATGCTGAACAGAATCAAGGTAAAGTTATTTTAACTTTTTTTTCTAATGCCTTCCCTTTTTGTGGGACTAAGTTGTGTTTCTTCAATTTTTCTTAATGGTTCCTGCATACTTGTGCCCACGTTTTCTCCACATTCCTCTACACTAATTGACATGGTCTTAGAAGCTAAAGCATGTTCATGACTTTCTTTATTTAACTTGAGTAGTCACTCCATCCTTGAATCAGTAATTTAGTTTGCATCTATCTGAACACATGTCCCCTTTGGGTTTTTTGTTTTGTTTTGTTTTTTGTTCTTTTCACTCAGTGTGTACTCCTGGCAAATGTCTGGGCAAATCTCTGCATTTTTCTTGGCAAGATCTCAGAAGTAGTTGGCCATTGCTTCCTTCCTAGGGCTGAGACAGAGTAACTGGTCCAAAGTCACCCAACTGTCTTTATGCTTAAAGCAGTACTAGAACTCACAGTATCCTGGTTTCTAGCCTGATGTCTTAACCATTACACCAATCTGGTTCTCTTACCCTTGTGACATATATATACTTTATCAGGGACCAGGAAAGTTACCCTTTTGGAAGAAGAAGAGGAAGAAGAAGAAGAAGAAGAAGAAGAAGAAGAAGAAGAAGAAGAAGAAGAAGAAGAAGAAGAAGAAGAAGAAGAAGAAGAAGAAGAAGAAGAAGAAGAAGAAGAAGAAGAAGAAGAAGAAGAAGAAGAAGAAGAAGAAGAAGAAGAAGAAGAAGAAGAAGAAGAAGAAGAAGAAGAAGAAGAAGA
>NW_015388110.1:82287-84000 GCF_001527695.2 Protobothrops mucrosquamatus | reverse complement strand
GAAGAAGAAGAAGAAGAAGAAGAAGAAGAAGAAGAAGAAGAAGAAGAAGAAGAAGAAGAAGAAGAAGAAGAAGAAGAAGAAGAAGAAGAAGAAGAAGAAGAAGAAGAAGAAGAAGAGAGTTGCATAGATCTGCCTTTATCTCCAAGTAGGATCTTCGTTTCTCCACTTTTGCTATTCTCATGGCCAAAAAAGCTCTCTTTTTCAGCATTTAGTTTCATCAATTAAATTGATGCAGCTCTTTTTGGGGAGGAAATGAAGAATGCATTTCCACTTAAGTGTACAAATATCCATATTTTTTTGGTTTGGTTTACATAACCATGGCCAGTCTCTAATCAAGCCCCATTCTCCTCAGCAAGATGATTTCCTCCCCTTCTTTAAATGTCATAATAAGTCTGCTTTCAAATTCTTATTTACCCCGAAAATAAGACCCAACCAGAAAATAAGCCCTAGCATGACTTTTCAGGACAGTTGTAATATAAGACCCACCCCCAAAATAAGCCCCAGTTAAGATTGTTAGCCAGATGGACGCATTTAGTCTCATATTTCCCGACTATAAGCCCTAACTGAAAAATAAGCCCTAATACATCTTTTGGAGCAAAAGTTAATATTCTTATTTTCATGGAAACAGGTATATATCAAAACATTCATGAATTTTAGAAGCAGAAATCTCCACTAACTAAAATCTCCATTTTAGAAGCAGAAATCTCCATTTTTTTCTCATTTAATGAAAGAATTGATGAGTTTTTAATCAATATTTGAAGAAAAAATGAACCAAATAACATTCCCATATATCTCTTATTTATTTAAAGCATTTATATAGCCACTTATCTTTACATCAAACTCTGGGCAGCTCCCAATCAAGATTATATAACAAAGCAATCCTACCCCAACTCTGGACACTAGCTTCTGTGAGAGTGAAACTCTTAAAGAATTTAACAAAAGAAAATAGACAAAACATGCCTGTTTTAGCAGAAATTCTTTTGTTCCACTCTAAACTAAAAATTGTTCAGCAAGGAGACTGGAAAATAAAGAGATGAGTGATAACATATGAAATTTGTTTGTGCTCATATAGCTAGCTGCTAATCCAAGCTAAATTAAGATACACATTGCAAAATTTAGATCATTATGCTATCATTATAATGAATGGAACATAGCTTATTTTTAATTTATTTGATTTAGATTTGCATCCTTCCTTCAGTCAGGAGGTAAAGGGACCTATTTTCCCTAGAACAACATCCCAGTGAAGCAGGCTGGATAGGAAAGGATAAGTAGCACAAGCTCACTTAATGAGTTTCTGTGGATGAGGATAAACCAGATTCTGAGTCTCCCCATTCCTAATCCGCCAATTTAACCACCATACAACACTGGCAGTAAACAGCTTGCAAGCATTGTTTCTGAAAGAGATACCACAAGCTTCATTATTACTAATACTGTCATCAGCTTGACAGTAGTTTATAACTGTCAAAACATAGCTGTTCTAAATTTCTTTATTCTCCTTCAGCAAGCATATGTGATCATATCAGATTCTTCCAATATTCCTATTTCACTGAATTGCAAAATGAAACTGGGAGTAGAACTATTGAAGAAATTGTCTGATGCTTGCTGGGCATGTCAATTTGCATCATACTTCACTGTTATATCAACACCCAATAATTTTATTGCTTCTGAGTGTAATAAGCAATACACTGAATTCCACAGTAAGTCTGGAGACTC
>NW_015388110.1:53424-81976 GCF_001527695.2 Protobothrops mucrosquamatus | reverse complement strand
TTCAAAGCTATATTATGACTGAAGGCAACACAGCAGAAAATTTGCCCTCAATCAAGACTATGTTTTTTAAATAAATGTGTTCCTTTTATGTTTTTGATTATATATCAATGAATGCTGATTTACAGATACTCACACTTTTTAAATAAGGTCGGTGCACTCAGTTCAATATGCCATTACTTTCTTGAGTCAGAGAATCAGTCCGTTTGCAAGATGTTACAATACTGTAGTGATAGAGGCATCTGAAAAAGAACTGGGACCATTTCCTATCATTTTAGGGAGGTACATACATATAAAAGAAAAAAAAATTGCTACAATGAACCACATGGACATAGACTGGAAAAAATGAAACTGTCTGGATTCAGTGTTATTACCGTAACCATAGCTCCAAACAAACAGATATTTACATAAGACTTATTTATAACTTATTTGGTCTACTTAAGTCTTACTTAAGACTTGTTTGATAATAGAAGGAGGGTGAAAATTAAGTAACATGGTTATATTGATAATAGAAATGAAGCTCTTCAAAGTTGAGTTTGAGGTATAGTAGAACTTCGCCACTTTGCAAAAGTGCATAAGAATCAGCCGTTTCAAACTCTATTCTCCTCCTGAATTCGACCAGATTGATTATCCAGTTCATCAACAAGATCTTGGATAAATAACAACCCATCTTTTTTTTTTCCTTCCTTGGCCAGAGATTGTCTTGTCTTAGTGAGTTTTGCTTCCTCTCAGTGACATGTCGTGGGGGTCCCTGTACTAGCTCAGAAGCAAGCAAAACTGCATTTGTAAAAAAAAAAACTTCTCTCAAGGCACACTTTGTCCTACCTAATTGGTACATAAATATTTATACAACAGATCTGATGGTATACACATTTGTTTCAAAGTTACTTTTCTTCTTGCAAGGCAATTTGTTTAGTGAGGCTTCTTGTAGTAGAAAGAGCAACCCATCCTGCCACCTCTCCTGCGCGAGCTGCACTGGCTGCCGGTGGCCTTCCGGGTGCGCTTCAAGGTGTTAGTAACAACTTTTAAAGAGCTCCATGGCAATGGACCTAGGTATTTGCAAGACCGCCTCCTACCAAACACCTCCCTTCGACCAGTCCGCTCTCACAGAGAGGGCCTCCTTAGAGTGCCGCCGGCCAGACAATGCCGGCTGGCGACCCCCAGGGGGAGAGCCTTCTCTGTGGCAGCTCCTGCCCTCTGGAATGACCTACCCCCCCGACCTACGTACAGTTGCAGACCTGCGCCTTTTTCGCCGAGCCCTGAAGGCCCATCTATTCTGTGCGGCCGGCCTGGCGTAGTTTGATTATGTTTCAGTGGGGGGGGGGTTTGTATGGGTGTGTTTTTAGAACAGGCCTGTTATTTAATTCGATTTTAAAACAGAAAGTATTTATTTATTATCGTGGTTTTTAGTATCGCCTGTTCACCCCCCCTGAGTCCCGCAAGGGAGATAGGGCGGTATATAAATTTAATAAATAAATAAATAAATAAATAAATTTTATTCTCATAAAATATCAGTGTAAGATTACCAGTTGCCCATCCTGAAATTCACTATGATCCCTCTCTGCTTCCTGGACATTTCCGGATATGCTAGGCACATCGTGCTATTGCTAGAATAGAAATTTTCAAATACTTGTTCACATCCAGCTTTTCCCACCAGCAAGCAAACATCGCTAGGAAAAGGGGGAAGACGGAGGGGAGGGAAGAAGCAATAACATCATATAAATAAATTAATAGATTTTGTTTATAAGTAGGTCCTCCTCCAAATATAAAAGCTAGCATGTCTGGAGCTGGGACAAGAGGCCATCCCACAACATCCATTAATTGCACTTAAGTTCACGGAGGGCAGAATGAGTATCTCTGTCCCTGTTTATGTTATAAACCGGGCAATATTTATAAAGCATAATTGGCAGTGGACACAGAGAAAGCCATTGTCCTCACATGTTCCCAAACAATTCCCTCTGCCTTGCAACGAGGTTCCAGTCGTGTTTTTCCTTATTTTCTGTGACATTAATTTATTAAGACATTAAATTAATGTATTAGTATTCTGGACTTTAATTTTAACATCCAGTCTTCAGATCTCTTTTTCAAACACAAATTCTTTATAGTTAATATCAATATGGGAGAGGGGAGCCCTAGAAAGTATTTTTCCAGAGTAGACACTTCATCAGTTAGCCCACTGAGTTCTATAATTAGTTCATCTTCAAAAATATTGCATTTATATATTTTTTTTAAAAAAATGTGTGTGCTTTATCTATTTCAAGCTGATGCAAACTGATTCTTTCAGCACTCTGGAAATTAAACTATGCAAGACAATGTGGGGAACACATTAACCTGAAGCACATTTTAAATCTCACCTCTGGGAGTAGAGACCATCACCATGGAGGAAACACCTGAAAAAGAGGCCTTTGTCCTGAGCTTCAAGAATCAGATCATTAATGGTTTCATTGTGGATTTGCATGCGATTTCTGCAGGTCAAATATCTACAACTACATTTCTATCTTTCCAAATATGACAAGATGCTTGCCCCCACCTCTGCATGAAAGCAATTTTTTTTAAAAAGAGAAAGGGTTGCTCTGTATGATTCTGAATCCCAAAAGAGGTCAGAGATATATTTTTTAAAAAAGAAAATGCTGTATGGACTTTGGCAAGTTTTCTTCTTGGTGAGCACAAAAGTGAAGAAGCGTTCTCATATTGCATTCTCCAAGTCAATTCAGGCAGCCTTGGACAATCCACCAGTCAGGCTAAAGCATATAAAGAACGGTTGCTGGAATTGGGTATGTCTAGTTTAATGAAGAGAAGGATGAGGGGGGGACATGATAGCAGTGTCCCAATATCTCAGGGGCTGCCACAAAGAAGAAGGAGTCAAGCTATTCTCCGAAGCGCCTGAAGGCAGGACAAGAAGCAACAAGTGGAAACTATTCAAGGAGAGAAGCAACCTAGAACTAAGGAGAAACTTCCTGACAGTTAGAACAATTAACCAGTGGAACAACCTGCCTCCAGAAGCGGTGAATGCTCCAACACTGGAAGTTTTTAAGAAGAGACTGGACAGCCATTTGTCTGAAATGGTATAGGGTTTCCTGCCTGAGCAGGGGGTTGGACCAGATGACCTCCAAGATCCCTTCCAACTTTTTTTTTTTTATTATTATTATTATTATTATTATTATTATTATTATTATTATTATTATTATTATTATTATTATTATTATTATTATTATTATTATTATTAATGAGCATCCGAGAAAGAGAACCATCCAGTATTGTTTGTAAAAAAATAAAAAAATAAATAAATAAAGTACATTAATCAAGAGATGGCATGATGTTTTTTCCTACCTTTGTTGGAGGGCTTAGCATTTGCTACCCATCCACTTTATACCAACCCAGGAGTAAAATTGTATAATGACCATCTGAATATCTGTCATTTTTTTTAAAAAAAAAAATCTTTTGGTTTTTGGAGCAGACGAGAAGAAAAACCTATTGCTCAGATACATCTTCTATGTTCTCAAAGAAAGTAGGTGAAAAATGATATTTACAACCTGAAGTTAATCCTGTCTCTTTCCTTCTGTTCTGTGCTTCATTCCATCCTTTATCCTCACTACTTCCATTTACTGTACGTGTCATTTTACAAATATGTTTTGAGAGCTGTTCGTAAAAAATAATAAATCATTAAAATACATATCAAACACCAAATAAGTGATCACCCAAGGCAGAATGTAGCTATTCAAATAGCTAAAACCATGTGGTGTAAAAGCTTATTTCTTTGATGAAATTTTAAAAAAACAAACCCTCCAACCAAAAAAATAATGGGACTTTCTTTGGGTCAAGGTACACCACAGAGAGGCTACTACATTGAAAAGGCTCATTCTCCCATTTCCACCTATGTCTGAGGTAGGCAACCTTGGCTCTTTTATGACTCGTGGACTTCAACTCCCAGAATTCCTGAGCCAGCCATGCTGGCTCAGGAATTCTGGGAGTTGAAGTCCACGAGTCATAAAAGAGCCAAGGTTGCCTACCCCCGACCTATGTCATCTCTAAAGAAGGACATTCAGAATCAAAACTCAAGGGATCCCAATGATCTCACTGAGAATTGTCTCATTAATTTATATACTTCCCCAAACAATAAATCCTACCCTGATATTTTCTCGGTTGCATTGGCATCCCGTTGTCACTAGCACAATGAGTTGTTTTACACCTTTCAGATCAAGCCTCGTCATAAAGAACAGTGACTTTTCTTTATCAGATTTGGAAAGGCAGGATGGAAGCCTATCTCTGCCACCTATCAACCTCCTTTCTGAGCCCTGCCCAGCTGTTTTGCTCTGATCAACATACTACACAGATAGTCTGTTGAGCAAACCCGGATGTACCATTGCCTATTCTTGGGGAAGTCACCATTCAGTTTGCCATATTCTTTGCTCCCCTTCATAAGGGACCTTCAGAGCCTACAGGTCAACAGTCTTACAGTATTGTTGCCTCTTATTGTTTTTGCTTTAAATTTCTTTTAGATTTGATTTTAACTCTGCTTTGATAATGCCTTTCATAGCAAACAATGAAGAGTTTTATTCAGATGCATCATTTCATTTCTTGATAGGAAAACCTACTTAATTCGACCAAGCTTCCATTAAATGTAGCAACTACCCTTTCTTTCAATCTGAACAATATGGTTGACTTTTTCAGCAAGGCACTAAGTTTTCCTTTCCAACTTGCCCAATCCATAGTCTGAGAAAATATCCACAACTGATCTCATACAGCCAAGATCATTAATAGTCCCTCTTTCACACACCTTCCTAATATCTACACACTCTAAGCCAGGAGTCCCCAATTCCCGGTCCGTGGACCAATATCGGGCTGAAACATGCCAGCAACTGGTCCACACAAACAAGCAAAGCCCCATCCATGGGATGCAGGCAGCACACAAAACCACGCACCCTCTGGTCCCTGGAAAAACCTCTCTCCACAGAACCAGTCCCTGGTGCCCAAAAGGTTGGGGACCTCTGCTCTAAGCTTCAGGGTAATTGACATTATAAGGAATGGGATGCTTTCATTCTGTGCTCATATACTAAAAAATAAATGCCAGTGAAGTCCAGGCTGGCCTAGGACTTGTTGAGGCATGAATTAAGAAGAAGGCGCATTCCCCACATTCTTCCATTCCATGTGTGGAAGGCCACAAAATTGGCAGTTGACTACAGTACACTACACTGTGGAAAAAGTCCTATCTTATGACAGCAAGCTAGTTTGGGGGAATGGGAGGTAAGATAGCTTGCACAGCACACACAGCTGTGACCTGGAGCATTGCCATCGCACACGGCCAAACCCAACTTCCATCTCCTCACTTAGCATAAGTCACGTTTGGCCCTCACTAGTAACTACAGTAAATATTCTCCCTAAATATTTTTTGTTGCTTTACAAACCTAAAGCAAGCAAAGAACTTCTCACACTAACTTTAGTACTTTTAAAATGAGGTCAAACAATTGACAAGGTAGCAAATATAGAATATGTTAATTAATTAATAATAATTAATTACTTGTGCGGAAATATATATTCACGGAGAGAACTCAGAGAAATATATATCTTGTTCCGCTATTGAAAGTGAACAAGTTCTCTTTCTAATAATTCACTGCTGCAAATAAGTGTACAAATGCTTCAACTTACAAACCGCCCCAGACTTTGAGACTTAAGTATGTAACAGTGGTCGTTCATGGGAAGATGTATGATGGGTGTGTCATTTCAACACCATTTTGGTTTGCTACAGATGCTGCTGAACAGCAGAATCAACCCCATTGCAAGATTGGTATCATTCTGCAAGTCTTTTGGCTAGAAACACTCCTCAGCTAGCATAGTCTTCCCAGATGTGCAGTTAACTACGCTACTCTACAGTACTCTACACTGTGTTGGCTTTTCAACTCTTAGCATTCTCTAGGTGGTACTCAGCACCTCTGAAAGCTGACCTGCAGCAATCAGATCATTTCAGTTTGAGATACTTATATAGTAATTTCCATTGTTCCCTGGCATAGCCTGGCAGAACATATTCTCAGGCTTTCAAAATCATTGAGTTATTGTTCAAAAATGAGCAATCCTCAAGTCAAAACTCTTTAGTCAGTCTCATGACTGCAGGCAAATCATATTTGGGTAGCAATTTGTACTAGGAAAATTTCATTTCCACCAACTGGCTTGCCATTTTTTTGGGATAAGTTTTGTTTTTTAAAAAAATAAAAATCCCCAGGCGAGGCATGCTCTCTGCAAATGCCATGTCGAAAGGAGTATTCATTAAACTTTCTCAGCTGTGGAGAAAGTAAATCCAGACAAATACATTCAGAGTCATTTCCTGCTCCTATAAGCAAGAATGCATCCCACACTCCCATCCTAATTTTATGCAGCACTCAGCGTCATTTCAAAAGCCTTCTTTAAGATTAGTTCAGACTTCTGGTAAGTGATATATGCCCTTAAAACAGCCTATTGCTAAGGGGGAGGGAGAGAGAAGGAGAGAGAGGTTTAGAAAGAGCAACTAAATGGTGATGGGGTGGGGGAATCTGTCAGAGAGAAAGAAAAATGAGTAGAATGCCATCCCCACCCATTTTTGATTCCAGCCCCATCCTTTTCTTGCTTCTTCCCCATTTACGAATCCTCAAGAAAACTGAGCATGTTCCCACTTTCTGTCCATTCGTTGGCTGATCCGTTGGTTTTGCATCTGATGCTTTTCCAAACTTGCACCTGTAGGCATGTTGCCTTATTGCCTGACTTTTTTCTTCCTCCTTTATCATCTTGACTCTTAATTTTACTACCAGAAAACAAGTATGTTGCAAAAATGCATTCATTTCCCTCCAGAAATGTATTTCCCCAGTGTGAAAATTATTCAGAGTTGAAGCATAATGTAACGTAAGGCGGTGAATGCCGAAGCATGATGTCAAGTGATTGATGGGGGCATATTGGTGAGCAAAACTCTGAAAAATCACCGTATCTGAAAGAATTTCATTCTAGATGGACAAATCCACTTGTGTCCCTTAGGATAATCTTTCTCAGTTGGATGTTTTCCATGTGTGTAAAGCTACTTTATTCAGGCTCATATATGATACTTGGACTATAATCCAACCCATCTAGAAAAGTGATGAGTTGCAGGACCTCTCTTTAGAGAATTTCTTGCCATATCAGAATTTTTAGTTTTCCACCACTGATGCCAAAATAGTTTGTGGATTGTGCTAATTCTCTTCAGCCCTGGAATGAATAAAAAAAAAAAAAAAAGGAAAGGAAGACGGAAGGACAAGATTTTTCCCACAGCAATGCTATTCTACCCAACCAAACTATCCAATGAAGATAACAATAGTTCATCATCAACTTTAAGAACACTTCATAAACTAGAAGAACCAAATTTTTCCCATGAATTCCCTATTGTATCCAACTCAATGCCAATAAGATTTAACAGCCGCTAATGTAAATGATTACTGTATGGTTGGAGAAAATCAACTGCATCTTAAGGGAATGGCCTTAATAAAGCTATATAAATCAAATAAAACCATGGTTATAGGAGATGGATATCAGCAGATGTCTAAAACCAAAGTCATTTACTGAACCTCTAATATATACTTATTCTGTTACGTCGAAGACTCTCTTTTTAAAATATTTTATAAGGTAAGATTAATCAAGCATAATAAGGAAAGTCTTCAAGAAATTCCACATCACTAATAGTTGTTTAAAACAAGGGTCTCCAATCCCAGGACCATGGCCCAGTACACAGCTGCAGCCTGTTGGGAACTGGGCCATGCAAGCAGTGGTGAGCAGACGAGGGCACAAAGCTCCATTTGTGCAAGTGGCGGGCACATGAGCAAGCATGCAAAGCTCCATTTGCCCACTGCTTGCAGAAATGGAGCTTCAAGCACTCCCCAATGCGCCCCCACTTATGCAGAACCATCCCCTCTTTCCCCCCCCTGCTGCCACCACCACTGCTGTTGCTGACACTGCCACCAGTCTGCAGAACTGGAATGTTTGGGGTTCCCTGGTTTAAAAGGCATCTTTTCATATCCATCTGATCATCTATCTATGGCCAGCAAGGGAAGCATTTTTCATCATACTGAGAGCTTCATGCTAAACCACGATATGTTTTTATAAGCACATGTTAGGAAACTCCATTCTCAGCCAGTTGAACCCCTCCATTGTGCTAAGCCAAGGACCAGCAAACTGCATAGTACATACATATGTATGTTTAGGATAAAGACATGTGATTCTGCTTGCCCAAGTAGGAGTGTGCTGTCATACAAAAACTCATCTGTACTATAAGCCTTTCAACCAAGTAATTTGTTATAAATACATGCTGGTGTACATGTTTCAGAAGCAAACATTTGGGCATTGATTTACACATATGAAATAGGCTTAAGAGCCACTGTATAGTTTTATGCAGACCAAGGTGGCAGAATTCTGAATCACTGATATCAAAGTCAAATACTTTTGACTATTTCAGAACATAATGCAATGTTCGTTTATCAAATGAGTACATCAAAGAATAAGTTGCCTTGAAGTCCTTTTTTGGGTGGAGGAAATGGTTTGGTCCCAAATTAAACTGCCTAAACCAGTGATGGCGAACCTTTTAGAGACCGGGTGCCCAAAAACTGCCCCCACTCCCGCTCCACCCCCTGCCCCGCCCCCTCTCTGCCCCCTATCTCCTGCCCTGCCTGCCCGCAGGACCACTCACCACCTCCAGGGCCCACTGCAGATCGCCCAGGCAGCCCAGCAGCGCTATGGCAGTCACGCCTTCTGCCCGTACCCTGTAGCATCAACTGTGCACAATGGGGTGTGAGGGCAGAGTCTTGTCTATGCTGCCTGGCTGCCATGTGGGCCATGCTCAGGGGCGACTCTCCTTCAGGGGGGCTGCTGGAGAGGAGGGGGTCGTGGGGGGAGGTGAGGCTGGGGCAACGGCACGTGTGCCCACAGAGAGGGCTCCGAGTGCCGCCTCTGGCACCCGTGCCATAGGTTCGCCACCACTGGCCTAAACCCACCATTTCGTTAAGTGAAATGTGTAGAAAAGCTGAGTATGGATAGGATGAATCAAAAATATTTTGTTTCCTATTAGAAGGTAATGGAGGGAAGGGAAGAAATCCTTGATGAAATGTTATAAGTAAAGCCTTACCTCCTGCCTGCATCCACCTTATTAAATTTCAACACCAATTTAAATAAAAACATATTTTACCTATTGAGCAATTTCATTTGTTCCAAGATATTCATCAGCAACTGAATATGAACAAAATTAGACTGCATACTGATTTTCATTATCAAGAGACTCCCTATATTACTCCTGTGCAAAGATCTTATCTTCTCATTTGTAGAAACAGAGAAGTAAGCTTTCTTTGCCTCATTTAACTCAGACAAGATTGTTCAGATGGCTTCCACTTGCATTTTCCATTCATGCTGTTTCAAATAAAAGTTGTGGCTTTTCTGGGTTACTTTTCCCATAGCCAGAGCTATATTCCACCCCTCTCCCCTGCCCACCCCACCCCACCCCTTCCCCAAACCATAACTAGGTCAATGAATAACTGCACCCTGCACTGTTTTTGGCATGTTGTAAATTGCAGTATGATGATTGATTTGAGGCAGCAGACACTTAATGCATAGTGATCCATTACATTCATTAAAAATTGCAAAACACACATTTGGATACCTCTATTCCTTTGTGATATGGTCTCCCATATTACACTATCTAACACAGAGTCATCTATAATTCACATCACAATCCCCATAACCATAAAGTTGAAACATTTGGAGTTCTAGTGCACAATCGGCTGGTATAAGTGAACCCTAGTAAATCACAGCTGGGCAGACAGGCCCTCCTTAATGTCAGGGCTCATCAACGCCTGTTAACAAAAGACTTAACTAAGTTAGAATATCTGGGAAGGGGGCTACACAAGGTGACTCAGGATGAACCCAATATACAGCCGGGGTTGGTGTGCAAACTGCACAGGCCAGGGGTAGGCAACCTTGGCTCTTTTATGACTCGTGGACTTCAACTCCCAGAATTCCTGAGCCAGCTATGCTGGCTCAGGAATTCTGGGAGTTGAAGTCCACGAGTCATAAAAGAGCCAAGGTTGCCTACCCTTGGCATAGGCCTTCTTGACAGAATTCAAGCATGGAGTTCATGATCTTCCAAAGCAGCAGGTCATTGCAAGCTTTCTCTTTAAAATCATATCACTAATAGAAGAGAGTATTTGTAATTCAGGGTTGAACTGTGGCATCCTTGGTGCTCTCTGAACTTGGTTGCTTTCTTGCACAGGTTTCATTACTCAACTAGGTAACATTTCAGTGCTGGAAAGGAGAATCCATTCTAGCACTGATGATATTACCTAGTTAGGCAATGAAACCTGTGCAAGAAAACATCCAAGCTCAGAGAGTACCAAGGAGAACACAATACAAAACCATGTCAGTTTCATCTGTCATAAACCAGGGGAGCCTAGCTAAGTACAAGGTTCTATTCACAGAAACATCTATTAACATGATCATTTAAATCCTTTCACAACTTATATTTCCAGGCATGTCAAACTTGCGACGTCATGTGACATCATGCAACGTATCGGGCCGGTTTTGCCATTGCTGGCAATGGGGTGGGCACAGCTTCCATGTGATGCGTCTGGCCCACGGGCCAGCAGTTTGATACCCCTGATTTAGACCTTTCTATTCAATGTAGAAATGGACATAAGAGATAAGGATGAAAGGCCTGTCCCTGAATACCTTCCTTGGGTACAATTTATGAAAGTCCCCCACATGGGGTTTGTGAACACTGACACCCTTGATATATCTTGAATGAGAGCCTTGGTCAAGCCTTGCTTTTATTCACATTATGGTACAATTCATGAGCTGGGTGGTCATAAGCCTGGCCCTGGCCTGTGCAGATTGCGATCCAGCTTTTGTCAGAGAAATAGGACATGTGCTGTGCCTTGAGGTTAGCATGGGACCTTCAGAACAAGAGTAGAATTCACCAACCCAAAATGTACTCTGGGCAATATCAGGATGGTAGTTGTAAGGAGTTTCAAAGCTAAGTGCTAGGGTCCTTTTAAAGTCAAGGCATCAAAAGCCAGGTTGGAAAAACAAGCAGACAAACAAACCAATTTCTTAGCAGAGGTTGAAAGCATTTTTGAACCAAAGCTGTGGATCTTTGAAGACCATGTCCCTTTGTCCCATGATGAAATGGAATTTGTGTTATGACTGCCCATGTAGACAGTACTTTACTAGATCTATCACACTTACAATGTTAAATCAGTAGCAAGTCTGAAAATGCGTTCTGGCTTGAAGGGAAACTACAAGCAGGCCAAGATTGAATTTAGTTGCTCTGTCATCTCTGGGTCTCTTTCCATCCATTGATAGGCTATAAAAGATGGAGCTGAATTCTTGTAGGTAGAAACTGGAGGGTAGACACATTTCAGAATAACAGAGTTGGAAGGGACTGTGGAGATTTTCTAGTCCAATTCCCTGCTCAAGCAGAAGACCTTGTATCAGGGTTTCCCCAGCTTGGCAACTTTTAAGACTTGTGGGCCCTAATTTCAGATTTACAATTTCAGATTGTAATGTTTGTAAGCATAAAAGAGATTCCAAACATGTTGCAATCTCTATAGTAATTGGAACCAGCACCTGTGTCTATTGTGCCCACTTATCATGCAGGGTGCAAAGAACAAGTTTACAGTATAACCAAATGAGATTCAATTGTTTTATATATGATGTATGAAAACAGAAATGAATTCTCATATATTCACCAGCAATATGCATATGTATCAGCATCTTAGATATTTCTCTCCAGATAGAATGAGAAAGTCAGTGACATAGCAGAACAAAAAACAGCTTTAGGATCTAAGCAGAGAGGAGAAATTCTGTTACTCAGCATAATGTTATTAAAAATGGAGATGCCGAAGGTTCCCTCCATAATGCCCAGATAAGAGCTTAGTGAAAGAAATATTCCCTCCAGCAATTGGAAGCACTACAGTTAGAGATTGTTTTAAAATATATTTTTTTAAAAAATCTGAAGTGATTTCATTGTCACTGTCTCAGGAGCATTGGCCCCTATTATAAATTGTTTTAATGTCTGTTATTTTTGCATTTGGGTATATTTGGTATCTGACCAGGTTCCATTTTCCCACTTCCCCCTTTAAGGGAATTGAGCACAAAATAATTCTTGGAAATATTTCAGTGATGTTTATATATTTTACTTATCTATAAAATGAGCATGAGAAATCCTTCTAAGTGGGGAATGGACTCATATTTAACTGCACTATTTCATCTATTAGGCCACCTATATTTGTGAAAACAGAGGGGGTCCCATAAATCAGAAAAAGATCAGAAGTATCCTGATCTTTCTTGGGGTATCCTGATCAGAGGGATCAGAGGCTAACTTCTCGTGATCCATTCAAATACACATGATACTGTACGTATGTAGTTTGATTTGCTTTTCCTTCGAAGTCACAAAGAATCAGATGTGACTTAGCAACTGAACAACAAGAGAAAATATTAATCTAGATCCACTGGCCACTGGAACAAACATTTTTGAAATAATGCATGTGCTGAGAACAGGCCACAAAGAGGCATCGTGCCACATAATTTTTCTCCTAGCAAACAAGGCTTATCTCCAGTATTAGACTGCCAGATGTTTTGGTTTGTACAAATTGATTAGCTATTGTAACTGCATTCCATGGCTTTTACAAAAACGTAGACAGCTGTGAATCCATAAGGTGTCTCTAAAGTGATGGGTGATATTGGAGTATATTGCTCTCCATTCTCTGCTCCAGTGCTACAGGGTGGAACCTTTCCAAGCACCCTGTTGTAACAAAAGGGAGTATCCCAGACCAGTTAATTCTAGTAACAGTTAACATGAAACCACAGGTAAAATCCATTTTCCTACAGGAACTCAATAGGATATTTGACTGTTAAATATAATTTAATAGGGAGAGATACTCACATTAACATAACATTAAAATTTGTGTATATCAACACAAAAAGCAGGCATACATTGTGGAATGAAGACATAGTTCATATGCAATACACCAAAGAGTGTGTAAAACTACTTGATTTGGGCTGCAAAAATCCACATGACTAGATTTTTCTTTCATTGCAATAATGGTAGCCCAGGAACTAGGCATGCTTAGAGTAAATCACAAATAAAGAACTTAAACTTCACAGGAACGATGGTTATAGCCATGAAATAAAGAGGCCTTTGCTGCTTGGAGAAAAGCCACGATAAGATTAGAAAAAATACAGTAGTAAAGCACAGAGATATCACAATGACAACAAAAATACATATTGTCCTGACTATAACTCACTGTGAAAGCAGGACCATCAGAAAGGTTAAATCAAGAGAAATGAATAATTTTGAATACTTGGTCAGATGTTTTCTAGATGAATCCTATGCTAACTATTTGGCATAAGGCAATGTCAGGGAAATCAGACTACGATCTGGATTCGTATACCTTTTGGCAGGGCTTTTTTTGTCATAGAACGCTCAGAACGGAGTTCCGGCACCTTTTTTGGATGGAACCTTGTAGGGTAGGCAAGGCGGGTTGTATGACATGTTTGAGTTCTGACACCTTTTTTTTTTTTTTTACAAAAACAACGCTGCCTTTTGGTCTGAGTTTATTTATTTGGTCATCTAGTTGTATGGAAGTTGAGTCATGGCAACTGGACTTCTTTTCTTGTTGATTTAAAACATTTTGCTGCTTATCCAATAGCTTCTTCAGTCTGAACAAGTTGTTTAGGAGGACCCCTTATAATAGGCTCTCCAGGGAAATTTCATTTCTCATCTAAATTGGATAGGCTTGTTAGGTGAGTAGGCAGAGAGCCACTGGGATGTAAATGTTTCAACTCCTAAATCCTTTTCCCTAGATGTTGTCATTAAGCAGGGCCTCCCGTGTAAACCTGTGAAGTGATCTTAATCTTCCTGGAACTGATAAAAAAGCAGCGTTAAAAATGAAGGACAGGTTCTGTCTGAGGCCTCCACCTCTATGGAGGGAAGGATTTTCCACTTTGGAGGGTGTATAGGGGGTCACCCTAATTAATTTACTCGGACTGAAGAAACTACTTGGAAACAAAACAGTGAAACATTTTGAACCAACAAGAAAAGAAGCCCAGTTGCCAGTTTCTAGACAATAAGAGTACTCTGCAGAACAATCACAGTTTACTCTATTTTTAATTAAATTATGTAAAATATAGGTGAAATTAAATTATATGGAGACAGTTATTTATATCAGATTAAAAATAGGGATTTGTGACCAAGGAAGGTAGGTTAACTGTCCACTTTCAGGAATAGACTTCTGATTGGATAATTTTCCAATTAATTTTAATTCAAAATTAGTATCTGCACCATCACATTATAATTTCTACTTGGTTCTTCTACCATGAAGGCACTGAAGGAGGGGGAAAAAGCATCAGGACACCACTGAGCTGTTTGAAGATTATTCATTCCCAGAACTTTCCTCTTACATTATGTAAGAATGCCAGGATTTTTGAACATTGCAAGAAGATAATGATATACCTGGCTATTTAATATATTTTAGAAGATAAATGTAATCTCAATCTGCTCTGTCATAGATTTTTATTCCCAGAAAAGGCTGGTCTTTGTTCTGACTCAACTTCTTCTTAATCAAACATAGTTCTGTTATATTTTTATATTTTCATAATGTATTTTCCATAGAAAATAATGCTATGGCTTTTGTTCTATCTCTCCTTTAATAATGGAAAAGGCTGTTTTGCAGATTCATATTCAATGTAAAAAAAAAAGAAAAAACATCAACCATTCTTTTGAGATCTATTGTTCATTTCTTTCCTTGTCTTTACAGTTATTTTCTAGTGGTTGTATATTGTACCATCAGCTTATCTTTGTAAGATTTTTTTTCCCATGTTATATTCTCATATGTTCATTATCTATGTCTTTAAAAACATATTTTTTAAAAAAATTAAAAGTTTAAAATATATATGTGATTTTCATACTTTTGGCTTTGTGTGATATATGAATCCATCAGTTATTAGTTAATATTACTTCTAAGTCTTAGTGTAATGTATAAATGCAGCCACAAAATTAAATCCAAATTGAAATTTTTGCACCTAAATGAATAGGACAAATGAATAGGACAAATTAGACAAACACAATTCGGATGCAAACCTTAGCTGTTGTTTTTAAAGAATTAGCACCATATGCAAACTTGAAATGTGTTTACGCAATGCCTTTGAATTTAATCATTTTGAAAATATTTCCCCTTATGAAGATTTAATAATTTTCATCTTCTGTCATAGTAAAAGGTTCAACTTGATGGCAAATTTTGAAGAGGATCTGGGAAACATGCCCTATGCGTGGGGGCCCATAGTTTATACACCCTTATTTTACATGCTCTTAGGATACTTTGGATAAGCAGTGTGTACACTCGTAAAACATTAGTATCTTGTTACTCTAAATTTACTTGTCCCATTTAAGGACTAAGTTTCACTTTCATAGAACAGCTCAATAGCTTGTTTAAGCTTTAATAAGACTTATATTTCCAATCCTTAAAAGGTACATATATCTATTTTGCTTCATGATATTGTTCTCTGGGCATCAAATAAAGTCTAAGATAGTAAATGTGTTTTTAGTTAAACAGTTGACTAATAAAAGCAGTTTCTGAAATGTTCTCCAGATGTCTTGTAAATACATTGTGTATTCGTTTCACCCTGACAGTTAATTTAAAAATGTTGGCAAGTAATTTGACAAACCACAATATACTTCACCTTGGATGGCCATCTTGTTTGGAAATTGCAACAAAAGTTTTGCTTATCTTTTAGCTGTATCAAGATTCAATTAGTAGAGAGGAACATTGTATCAATTGTCTAGCTGTACATTTGGTGACGATCTCCAGGAACTTTGTTATTTATTTGTATTTTAGCTTTATGCATAGGCTAGATTCCTATTCCTACTTACTTGAGATTAACCATCAGTGAACTTCATAAAGCTGTTCTGAAGTAGTAGTCATGTATCAGCTTACTCTCTTAGTATGATTTTAGGGGTCTGCTATAGAAAAGTATTAGCAATGAGACATAGAAGGAGGTTATATTATTCAGAACACCAGAATCACTGGGGGTGGGGAAAATATTTTCTAAAGCATAGGATTCAATATTATCAAAGCCTACTACAATTTCCATTGTATCTTTTCATATATCACACCTACCCACAATAAATATAAACATCTGAGAAGATAATTACGCAGTGGGTGAATAGCACCTACCCATTTCTACTTCTTAATTCCTCACAAAATCATTTGAAATAAACTCTCAATCATCAAGCAGCGAACACACAGAGAGAATAGTGCATCCATATTTATGACTCTTTTTTCCTCAAGATAATACACAGATTATCATCTAATACCCAGGGGAAGGAGTTTTTAGCTCATTAGCTAAAGTTGTAGTTTGTTCATCAACCTCTCAAACATTATATGAAAATATTTTATTTTAATTAATAGTACAATGGATAATAATACCAATAGCAGCAATGACAACATTAGCAAGGTGAAGGTCAATGTTGACCTGATCTAATCACTGTCTAGTCTTCCATATGATGGCTAGTCCTGAAGTAATATAATAAAATCTCCCCTCTCTTCACAAGTCAGTAAAGACTAGGGTCTGCCTTCCAAGGGCATGATAGGGTGCGGGGAACAAACCAAAAGATATACATATATATTCTGATGTCAGAATGCAAGTACAAAGAGCTGGGATATGTGTTCTGATGTCACAACACACTTTTTGTCTATTGTTTTCATTATCATAGTTTGTACAACTTAACTGTGTATGATGTTGTATTATATATCGTTTGTACGATGTATCATACTTATACATAACATCAAACTCTTCCTGGCTCTCTTTCCAGAATTTCTTAGTTGCACTTAAGTGTGAGTTACAAAAATGAAATATGTTACAGTATTGGGTACTTTTCATAAGAGATGTCTCCATAGTTGAATGTTGCTATAGTATGAGGACAGGGAAAGAGTAATTAAAGACATATAACGGGAGAAAAATTCCAGAAGAAGGATGCTGAACCTCTATGAGGTAGGAATGAAGAGAGAATAAAATCTAGCATGAGCCCTGAACAAGGCAGGCAAGATTGGAGTATCCACCAAATGAGGAAAAAGACTGTATTTTCTTGTTTGGGTTGAATTAAATTACTTGGAACGCTGCACAAATTACTCTGAAATCCCACATCTTTTACTATGTAGTAAAAACTCCCTTTAGATCATCATTAATTCCACATTCATTCTTGATTTTCATTGCGCAATTCATGCATATACACAGCTTGTGTATTCTGTCTGACCATACAAACACATTCTCTCTTTCTATATTGTCCAATATTTAGAATTAGCATCTGTGTATATTTAAGTAGATGGGGAAGAGTGATCTTCACTGGCAGAAAAATAGACAGAGCGGAAGTTGCATTTCCCTTATTCTGTGTCCCATGTCAAGTATAAAGCAAAACAGTCATTCTGGATTGCAATCCTATCATGTTACAAATTGCCTTTTCCCACTACTAGGTTGAAGTGCTTTTCATCATACTTGGAATACAGAAAAGTACCCCACAATTAAATTAGTTGCCCCATTGCCAATTCCTATTCAGCATCTATTGTCTTTGTTCCAAATCCCAGGATATCCTTTCATAGTAATAGATGGCAACGCCTAACTACAGATCTACCTAAAGCCACTTTTGGATATATCAGACTACTGATATGCTTCCTGGGTAAAGTACTTAAGCCAACCTCTTTTGTGTCACATCAATCCTACAGGGGAAACAAATGCATATGACCAGGGCATGCTCATGCAGTGATAAGATAGAAATGGGAAACGGCCTGAACTCAGATTAATTTATTAGATTTGCATGCTGAAGGGGAATGATCAAAATTATAGTACAATACATCTAGGCACCATGTTGAGAAAGGCTGCTCTGTATATACCAGTATGTAATAGCAGGCCATTACATAGTTATTTAAATAGTTATATTAATATAGTGGAAGCAATAGAATAATACCAGTCACGTGAAACCTGAAACTTAGAAAATACCTCATCTTTAACTACTGCAAGTCAGTTCAGTGTAGTAGTTAGAGAGAGGGACCAGGATTGGAAAAACCTGTGTACAAACCCCCACTTGGTCACAAAACTCATCAACTGACAATCTCTCAGTCTCATCTATCATTTACAGCAGGGGTGTCAAACTGCCGGCCCACAGGCCGGACGCATCATCCAGAAGCCGTGCCCACCCCATTGCCGGCAATGGCAAAACCGGCCCGATACGTTGCACGACATCACGTGACGTCGCAAGTTTGACATGTCTGATTTACAGCTAATCCTTGACTTACAACCATTCGTTTAATGACCGTTCAAAGTTACAACAGTAGTAAAATTTTGATCATATGACCATGGGGAATATTTTAAAAAAAATGCCATAGGGCACCTTTTTCAGTGCCCTGGCAACTTTGAACTATCACTAAATGAATGGTTGATTACAACCACCTGTAATCATCAGCTGAAATGAATGATACAAACTGTTCTGATTAGGTTAATGACAATGTACCTGCATATTCCTAGCATGAAACAGTTATCATCAGTGACCCATGCAGATGTAAGCTTCCTTTCTCCATTTCAGCTTCTTACCATGTAAATCTGGAGGCAAACAGAAAAGGCCACTTACTGCCACTCCAAATTTTCTACCTCCTGCAAGTTCACCACAATAGCTGAACTATAGTTTAATCTTCAGCCTGCTCCTTTTCCCCTCCAGTTCTTCACACAGCTTCTACCAACTCTCTCTCCAGGGTCCTTCCTCAGAGCAAGAAACTGGAATGACAGGCCAGGAGAATTGTAAGACCATTGCCAGCTGCTTCACCAAATGCTATTTTAAAAGGGGTTTTCTAAAACCCTTTTCATTTTGCACCTGCAGCTTTGGCACTTCCAGATATGGCTACCATTCCCTAGTGACTAGAGCAATCTGGCTAAGTTTTCTCTTGAGTAGAGAAAGCTAGCCAGCTGGCAAGGACAGGCAAGCCAGAGTGCTCTCATTCTGCTTTCCCTGGACCCACTGCCTCTCCCCCTAGATTCAAGTTCCCTCAGGCAGGGCCAGTCCTATCACACTTCCTAAGAGGGCTCTTAAACTTAATGGAGCCTGTTGTGCTGTTTTTCTTATTGCTTACTTATTGTTGACACTGTGGATTTTCCCTTAGTTATTTTCTTTTCTGAATTGCTGTGGGATTTGGGGGGGGGGGAAGAGTAGTGAGACAACTTAATTGCCTCAGTCTCAAATTCATCTGGACTTCCTAAAAAAGAGTATTTGAGTAACAATGCTGTTTTTCATTTCAAATGGTCGTGACAGCTTATAATTACACAATAGTCCTAAGCAATGCATTCGGCACCCAACATACAAGCAGCAATGACACATGGCTGCCATCTTAACTTCTTCTTCTTCTTCTTCTTCTTCTTCTTCTTCTTCTTCTTCTTCTTCTTCTTCTTCTTCTTCTTCTTCTTCTTATTATTATTATTATTATTATTATTATTATTATTATTATTATTATTATTATTATTATTATTATTATTATTATTATTATTATTATTATTATTATTTATCACCTGGTGGTGTTTCTCAACCTCAGCAACTTTAATATATGTGTACTTAAACTTCTAGAATTTCCCAGCTAGCATGCCCACTAGAGAATCTGGGACTTAAGCTGGAAGAACATACTGCCCTGTGTCAAAGTGATGTGGTTACTGCCACACAAGACATCTAGCAATGTAATTTTCCCTATTGTATTGCATAAAGAATTGCTTGCAGCTCCTCAGGCATCAGGCTGATTACTGAAAATTCTGCAGGAGATAAAGGTCCTACAACCTTGACAGAGACATAGATTTTGGGAAGCCAGATGCAACTGTGGATTTTCTAGTCCTGCTTCCAAGCAAACGTATAGATTTTTACTCGGTCTTCTGAATTAAGTCAAGCTATTTCCAGTTACCAAGTCCACAGAAGTTCACTAGAAGTCAATTTGAGTGGGGGGGGGGAGGGAGAGAAAGCAACAGCTTGAAAGATTCAAGGCTACAAGATTAAATCTACTAACTCATCATTCTCCACGTGCTCTGCCACTGAAAAATAATATATTCCTCTTAAGTCAGAGATTAGGAGGACTAGAAATTCTTTTTCATATCAATTCCTTGTAAAAGTTGAGATGATGCTATTCATTCAGTCATGTCTGACTCTTGGTGATTTCATGGGCCATGTCTCTCCATATCTTCCAATCTTGCGCTATTTCTTTGATGTGTTCTATGCTCTAACCGGTGTTAGCTTTGATGGTGTCCAGCCACCATGTTCTTTGGCAGCCTGATTTCCATTAACCACTAACTCTTCCAAGCATAATTGCTTTCTCCAGTGAATTCCCTCTCATGACATGTGTGTGATGTTATCTCAGAACCGCTGCACCACATCTTTCATAAATCCTGAAGCACCGGGGAAATACCCAAGGATTGGAAAAGGGCTGATGTGGTCCCCATCTTCAAGAAACGGAAAAAAACAGACCCAGGAAACTACAGACCAATCAGTTTAACAGCCTGGGAAGATCCTAGAAAAGATAATCAAAAAAACAGATCTGCGAACAACTAGAAGCAAATAAAATCATAACTAGTAGCCAGCACAGGTTTGTTAAAAACAGATCATGCCAAACCAATCTTATACCATTCTTCAATAAAGTGACTAAACTAGTAGACCAGAGAAACACAGTGGATGTAGTATACTTAGATTTCAGTAAGGCATTTTACAAAGTAGACCACAACCTACTAATTGACAAGCTAGAAAAAGGTGGAATAGACAACATCACTACCAGATGGTTCTGTAGCTGGCTGACAAACCGCACTCAATGAGTAGTCCTCAACAGCACTACATCCACATGGAGAGAAGTAAGCAGCGGGGTACCACAAGGTTCCGTCTTAGGCCCAGTACTCTTCAACATCTTCATAAATGACTTAGATGAGGGAATTGAAGGGGAACTCATCAAATTTGCAGATGACACCAAACTGTCAGGAATAGCCAACACCCCAGAAGACAAACTCAGGATCCAAAAAGATCTTGACAAATTCGAACAATGGGCCCTATCCAACAAAATGAGTTTCAGTGCGGAGAAAAGCAAAGTCCTACACTTAGGCAGGAAAAACCAAAAGCATGAATAGAGATTGGGTGAGACCCGGCTTAAAAACAGTAACTGTGAGAGGGACCTTGGAGTCCTAGTGGATGATCACTTGACTATGAGCCAGCAGTGTGCAGCAGCAACCAAAAAAGCTAATACAATCCTGGGTTGTATAAACAGAGGCATAGAATCAAGATCATGCGAAGTACTAGTACTGCTTTACAAAGCCCTAGTAAGACCACACCTGGAACACTGCAGCCAGTTTTGGTCACCATATCACAAAAAAGATGTTGAGAGTTTGGAAAAAATTCAGAGAAGAGCAACTAAGATGATCAAAGGCCTGGAGGCTAAAACATATGAAGAACGGCTGTGGGACTTGGGTCTGGCTAGTCTAAAGAAAAGAAGAAATAGGGGAGACCTGATAGCAGTGTTTCAGTATCTGAGAGGCTGCCACAAGGCAGAGGGGGTCAGGTTGTTCACAAGAGCACCAGAGGGAAGGATGAGAAACAATGGTTGGAAACTGATCAAGGAGAGAAACAACCTGGATTTAAGGAGAAACTTCCTGACAGAGAGGACAATTAACCAGTGGAACAGCTTACCCCCAGAAATCGTGGGCACCCCATCACTGGAGATCTTTAAGAAAAGACTAGACAATCACCTGTCTGAGATAGTGTAGGTTCTCCCGCTTAAGCGGGGGGCTGGACTAGAAGACCTGCAAGGTCTCTTCCAGCTCTATTCTATATGGATGGTCAAAATAAGTGAGCACAGTTTTGTGATTTTTGCCTTACAGTGACACGCCTGGTGTTACACATTCTAGTACTTGCTTGTTAGTCACCTTTGCTGTCCAAGGAATGTGTGGGAGCCTTCTCCAGCACCATAGCTCAAATGAGTCAATTTTCTTCCTGTCTTGCTTTTTTAAGGTTCAGCTTTCACCACCATAGGTATAGGGAGCATGATAAAGGGGACTAACCTACATTTGGTTGCTAGGCTGTCCTTGTTTTCCCATATTTGGCTCATATTCCTCATTGTAAAAGTTAGGCTCAGTCATTCTCTTTAATTTTATTCAGAACTATCTATGACAAACTATACATATTTGATGGGCAAGTTGCTAGAATTGAAGTAAAAAGTTTGCATTTCTGACTACTTCCTAAATTCCATCTTATTTTAAAAATATTGCTTAATATAATTCAACTTCCAGCTGCCTCTTTGTTTTATCTTGTACATAAGAAAANAGTTTACAGAGTTAGCGTATTGCCCCTAACAATCTGAGTCCTCATTTTACTGACCTTGGAAGGATGGAAGGCTGAGTCAACCTCAAGCCAGTATGAATCGAACTCTTGGCAGTCAGCAGAATTAATCTGTAATATTGCATTCTAACCGCTGTATCACCACAGCTCCTAATTCTTATGACACTGTCCTGTTTACAGGGATACAGAAGAGAAGATGGTTCCACCTAGATTTGGACTCACAAAAGGAGGCTAGGATCTTGTACTAGGGAGACACTAAGACTGCTAGTTCTCCATGGTCATCCCAGGAAAGCAGAAGTTAGGGCAGCTTCCATGCTATAGATATGCTGGCTGGGGAATTCTGGAAATTGAAGTCCACCAATCTTAAATTTGCCAAGGTTGAACACACCTGCTATAAATGAAAGCCTGGTCTTGGGCCCTTGCAAAAACCCCAAGCTAATGACCTTCTCTGCCAAAGAGAAGAAAGCTATGTCCAAGGTGGATTTGGCCATATAGTGGTGCAGTGCAGTGCTGAGGAGAAAATACCAGCCGTGGTTGAAGATATGAGGCCCTCCCTTCCTGTGAGGACAAGACATTTGGCTAGTAAGATCCAGGATGGCAGCTATAATCTGGGCAGCTCAATTTCTGAGATAGATCTTTTTAAAGATATATTGAGGGAAGTCTTGTTCATTCTGCCTGCTCAATGTGGGGAGAAAACACCAGTCACCATTGGCTGCTGGGGAAGTTACACATATTTGCTTACAAAAAGGGCGTAGAAGGAAGTGGATAAACAATGAGATGAAGCACCCCTTCGATGTTAACTGATGGTTGGCATGTTCATCAGTTATGAAGAAGTTATTAGCTTTATTAGTACCATCAATAGCCAGATATGCATCTATTAGATACATAGATTCTTACAATCCCAGAGGATGTTTTAATATATATTTAATATATTAATATATGTGTGTATTTAATGGTTTCATCAAGTGGGCTTTTCTTCTTTAGCATCGAAGCATTCAAAAAGTTAGGAAAGAAAGCAAAACAAAGCCCATCCATTTTGGCAGACATTCTTTAGTAGAACTGAATATTAAAATGTGTGGACTTTAACTGCCAGAATTCCCCTGTCAGGACTTGGAGTCCCCAGCCACACATCTTAAAGTTGTTGAGTTGAGAAATACTACTCTAGAAAGTTACTCTCTAAATGCTCAAGGGCACCTTATTCCAAAATATATTCATTTTTCCAAACATCCATCTTTTTCCACACTTGCCTGAGAGATGCCAAGATCAGATGTCTTCCATGAATCTATCAGGTATTTGCCTTTATATTATGCTTGATTACATGCTCTGATTCCCATTGTTCTCTGCATGCTTCTTAATGGATGTATTCCATGCCCCTAAAATAGACTTTTTTGCTTTTCATTGCTTGTGGCAGATACATATAAAATAAATTTTGGTCACAGTAAACTTAAAGTTTCATCAGTAAGTGGAGCCATACTACTTATTAACCAACAATCAAGAAGAAGCCATCCCAAGAAGTATATGAGACATGTTTCCTCAATTTATATTTTGCATAAGGAGGAGGAGTTTAGTGATTGATCTTATAATCATATCAAAAAATCAAGGTAAATTACAAGGTGTATTTTGAAGATAAGCTAGGTAAAATATATATGTGCTAAATACAAAGAATCAATAGCTGTCCTGCTTCAGATTTGAATTACTGACTCACACACAGCTAGTATGGTATCTCTGAGTTTATTCAAGGTCAAGAGGTAATAGCATGTAAACCAAAACAGTCTTAGATGATTGCCTGAATGAACTGTTTTCAAATAGGGTGTACAGTAGAATAGTCCAGAATCAGTCTGAAGTGCAAAAGCAGGGTCAGGGTTCCCAGACAGTTCAAAGATTACAGGTTTAAGATTTCTTACATGAACAGAGACATCACACAAGAGCTAGAGTTTAGGTATTGTTTCCAGCAAAGCAACATGGATTAGAGCTGCTTCTGAAATCAAGTGGCAATCAGTTGTCATCAATTAAGTAATTTGTCTAGTGAGAAGCATAATAGAATGACATTCCTCTGTTCTTTGGTCTATTCCAGGGATCTTCAAACTTGGCCCTTTTATGACTTGTGGACTTCAACTCCCAGAATTCCAGGCACGCTGGCTGAGGAATTCTGGGAATTGAAGTCCACAAGTCATAAAAGGGCCAGGTGGTACTGGGACTGGGGTTCATCCAAATCATCATACATCTTCTGTTTGCTCCTGTGTTTGATTCTTGGCCTTGTTTCTCCTGAGGCTGACATTCAACAGGTTCTTCTGGAACATCTTCCTCAATGTCTGAATTGTCAGAGTTCTGGACCAAGACAAATTCATTGCCTTTATTCCAATGTGTTCAATATAATAGATTCATAGCTGAATTTCTCATTTATAAATTTAGCAATTTTGCTCACAATGTATACTTACAAACCAGGAAGACTATATTTGATGGCTGAGGCATTGCGGATACATGCCCTCTCATGATATGGCAAGTGATGGAAGTGCATGTCCATGGAATCCAACAACTCAAATTGTGCTCTAGAATAGGCCCTTCTAAGAATTGCATCAAAGTTATTGACAGGTGTTTTTTCAGTTTGGAAAATGACTTTGTTCTTAGCGAACCAATTTCAAGATCTATTTTTGTCAATAATTCCATGTACATTTGAGCACTAATATGTAAGACCTTCTGATTTACAAAAAATGATTTGCCAGGGAGGCAGTTGAAATACATATTGGGTGGAAAACCTATGCTGTAAGAAAAGATGGATTGAGCTCTACTTATCTGCTCAGCTAAACATATTTTGGGTAGCCTATTTGGATCTTCTGCCAATATGTTAAAACTTTGATAGAGTGTATGTAGATACTTGTTTCTTCTCTGACTGCAGGAAGCTGATGTATCCCAGTTTGCTTGTTAAAAAAACAGGTCTGAAGCTGTTAAATGTAGGTGCTCCACAGTTCCATGCCATAGGTCAGCATTGGGACTAATTTTGCCCTAAATACTTTCAATATGGAGATCAAGGTGCCTGGGTAAAAGAAATTAAATAATTGATATCATTTTTAATACTTTTCTCAGCCCTCACTGAACTTTTTTTAAAATATTTGCCCACAATCACAGGCCACTCCTAAATAGGTGAAAGAATTCACTCCTTCAGTAGGCTTCCCATGCAGCTGCCCATTATATTCACACTTAAAAAAAAATACCATCACTTTATATTTGGTTTTATTAATATTTAGAGCAGGGGTGGCCAGCCTTGACAACTTTAAGACCTGTGGACTTCAACTCCCATAATTGGCTGGCTGGGAAATTCTGGGAGTTGAAGTCCACAGGTCTTAAAGTTGCCACGATTGGACACCTCTGCTTTAGAAGTTTGAGAATGCAGTTGGTATTTATCTTTCACAACAGTCTTCTCAGACCTATTTGAGACTGTGCCATTAGAACCATATTGTCAGCATAGAAAAGACTATTAATAAATTTATCATGGATTGTTGGCATATGAAGCGTACTGGAATCCTACAATATCATTGACAGAGAGGTTGAAAAGCCCTGGGGCTAGACTACATGTCTAACATCTTTAATGGGTAAATATACTCTGAGTTAGAGAACCATTTATACCCGTATGCATTTTTGAAAGCCTTAACCAGTCTGGGTTCCATGTTTAAGGTGGCCAATTTCTTCCAAAAGCTGCACTGAGATCTACGAAGGTAGCGAACAATTTCTTACCTTTAATTACTTGTTTTCTTATGAGGTGGTGTAAAATAAAACCACAGCTTCTCAACCTTTTGGCTAAGATCAAATAGTAATGTGTGGTCTGTTTTGCACGAGATACAGAACATTACCAAGGTCTAATTGACTGCTAAAAGATACATTCTTCACTTGCGCGCTTCGTTTTTCACTCCATAGCCATTGATCTTTTTTCCCCCTTGAAATATGTTATGTTGAAAGCAATCAATGAAGCTTCATAATTCCAGTCTACGGACTAAATTGGAATAACAGGTTGTAGCAACCGTAGACTAGTTGTCCAGTTAATGGTTTTTCTAGGCTTCCTTTAATGAGAATGTATGGCAGCCAGGAATGAAATTTAATGGGTCTGGTGAAAGACATAAGAGCTTGCAGCTGAAGGTGCTTCTATAGAAGTATATATCCATTTCTATAGACAAAGGGCATAATTCAGACAGAGTTAGGCACTTTTTAGTCTCATTAATTTGGAGGGAGAAAGCTAAGCTTGACTTTAAAGCTGTATCGTAGCTAGGTATTATGTAGGGCGATTGAGATGGGAACTCACTGTGATTTTTCTTTTACAAAAATAGCATCCCAGGAGAGGACCTCTCAGTTAGAAGGGTGAGACTGAGAGAGGAGTGTATTGCCTGTGTGCTTGTATACTTTTTTTTTCAGTTAGGGGGAAAATAAGTTTCCCGTAGCCAATCAGAAGGAAAAAGGTGAAGAGAGAAACGATTAAGTGTGTCTTTTCCCCAGGCAATTAGTCCAATCCAGCTTTTTGTAAAAGAAAATAAACCTAAGGACTCTCCATTAATCTATTATTTTCTACATTGAAATAAATGGAACAAGCACTAAAACCAAGATGGATTTTTCTTCTACTGCTTTGGTGTTCCCTTCCCTTCTCTGTCTCTTTTGGAGAGCTTCAGCTATCCAACCCAGGGTAGCTCTTCTGTTTTCTGGTGCAATTAATACAGCAACTCTCTCCAAGTCTCTTCATATTCTCCTCAAATTAGAAAACAAACTTGCAATTGCTGGAGGTATCATGTGGATTGTCTTCAGGCAGGCAGACCAAGGCAGGTAGTCCTCGACTTAATTGAGCCCAAAATTTCCATTGCTGAGCAGGAGAGTTCTTAAGTGAGTTTTGCCCCATTTTATGACCTTTCTTGCCACAATTGTTAAGTGAATCACTGCAGTTGTTCAGTTAGTAACATGGTTGTTAAGTGAATCTGGCTTCTCCATTCCCTCTGCAGGTTGCAGAAGGTGATCACATGACCCTGGGACACTCTAGCCGCCATAAATACATATCAATTGCCAAGCATCCAGATGTGGATCAGGTGACCATGGGGTGCTGTAATGGTCGTAAGTGTGAAAACAGTCATAAGTCACTAAATCAGGGGTCTTCAAACTTGGCCCTTTTATGACTTGTGGACTTCAGCTCCCAGAATTCCTCAGCCAGCGTGGCTGAGGAATTCTGGGAGTTGAAGTCCACAAGTCATAAAAGGGCCAAGTTTGAAGACCTCTGCACTAAATGAATGATCGTAAGTAGATGATTTGCATGCACTTTGTAGATCACAGCAATATTTTCCCCATTTGCTCTCTCTGTTCATGAGCTCCAGAAGTGAGAGTAGCCTAGGCTGAAAGAAGAGAGAAAATGGAAAGGGGGAAAAATGCCTTCAACTTAATTTCTCCTACTAAAATCCCTTGCCAAAATGCTCCTTGCTCATTCTGTGAACTGTAAAATCCTTTCTTAAGATAAACATTTAACAACATGGGTTGAATTACCCCTAATAGTACAGTATTAGTTTATGTTTCTTATAATTTGCATACATAAAGGATTCTTTTCACTTTTGAAGAAAAAGATAAAATATCTTCCTGGAGTTAAACATGAAGCATTGTTCGAGTCTTTTTTCTCCTAGATGTCAAAAGAAAGCACATTCCCATGACCACATGTGTTTTTCAGGCACTCCTGGGATTAGCTAATTAATTTTTCAGCTGTCAACTTCTGACTTCAGTTAATATTTTTAAACTGTTAAAGAAAAACTTACCTTTTAAAGAATGGAAATCCAGTGAAACCTAGAAGTTGAGGAAAGGCACCTAAATGTAAGACATGCAGATTTAACTATTTTAGTTGCTCTGGATTATATAATAACATAACAGCTGTTTTTTTTTAATAAAAAAAAAGTAGGAAAAAAACTTTATGAGAGATGGAAGGATATTAAGCAATATTGCAAATTTCACCATATCAAGATCTCATAGGGACTAAAAAGTTCCATTTAGCCTATGAGTAAATTTTAGAGTATTATTAGTATTAATAGTTTATTATAGTGAAATTTTTATTAGTTTTAATTATATGATATTATTATTACTTTTAGTATTAGTATTGTTTAACAATATGGATATTCTATTGTTTAATAATTAGGATACTAATTTGTTTATGTTTTAATTATTATTATT
>NW_015388110.1:35955-52663 GCF_001527695.2 Protobothrops mucrosquamatus | reverse complement strand
ATTTATGTTAAAGGGGAGTTAAAGCGCATTATGGACTTGGTTATTTATATAGTTGGTTAATGTTAGTTAGATTATGATTATTATATTTGTAACCCTGTATTCAGCTCTGGGAAGTGGGGGAGGGAGAGGGGGGGTTAGGGTGGGTTGGTTTTGGGGTTTATATTGTAACTTTTATAAAACTTTTCAATAAAAAAAAAAGATCTCATAGAATACTTTTAAAAATATAAGATAAATAACCTTTATTTTCACCTTTTCTTGTGAACACACTGGCACACATTAAAAAATGAAATTCTGATATAATGTACCACTTGTCACTCCAGTTGCATGAAAATTTACCGTGTTTCCCTGAAAATAAGACCTGGTCTTATTTCTTTATTTATTTTTTTTCCCTTCCAAAAGAGGCACCAGGTCTTATTTTGGGGGGGGCAGGCCTTTTTCACTCACTTTGCGGCAGCGGCACCGCCAGCCTTGCCCAAAGGAGCAGCTTCATTCTGAACCTGAGAATGGAGCTCTGGCTTGCATTTCGCCGTCAGAAGCCTTTTTGGAAGGCCTGTGCAGCCGAGAACTGAGTTACGGATTGAATCCATAGCTCAGTTCTCGGTTGTACAGGCCTTCCCGAAAGGCCTCTGACAGCAAAATGCAGGCCCGAGCTCCATTCTCAGCTACAGAATGAAGCTGCTCCTTCGGCCACAGAAGAATCAGCAAGGCGAGACAAGTGTTGATCCATGGAAAGCCTGGCTGCAATGGTAAGCTCCACCCCCATCCTAGCTTGATTTTTAGGCATGCGCCTTGCCCCAAAACTAGAGCTTATTTTTGGAGTAGGGCTTATATTAGGCCCAACCCCCCAAATCAAGCTAGGGCTTAATTTCGGGGTAGGTCTTACTTTTGGGAAAACACAGTAAATCCAGTAAATGTCTTTATCCATATTTTCATTGCAGCTTCACGTGCAACAAGTGTTCTCATACTGTAGATCATGATTGTGATTGGATGTGAGAAGGGGAAATTCGTATTCTTATTCTACAAAACAAAGTCCAATTGCCTTTTCAAAAAGAACCTTTGGAACAACCAAGACCTGGATGATTGAGAATCTCCATAGACTTCCAGTTAAGATTTAAATAACGAGTACGGATATGTGTTCTTAGATCAGTTGATTACCAGTCGTGATTTAAACGTGATGTATTCTCAGTTGCCTTAAGTTCTCCCGAACTTGAATCTGGTAAAAACCCTTGTACTATTGAGAATCCGACTAATGAGAAAAGTGAGACAGAGGTCCGAGATGGAAAGGAACAGGATGTTCATCACCCGACGGAATTCCATGCTGTTCGCCTTGGTTCATTCAATCTCCCCTGTGCATTCACAGCAACACTCTCAAGAACCATCAAAGGATCAAGGTGCTGTTGCCTTATCCAGCCTGCCCCTCCTCCAAACATAGTTTTTTTCTTGGGGAAAGGTAGCCACAAAGAGTACTTCTTCCTGCAGGAGGGCAATGTTTCATGACATAAAGCCAGCAGATCTTTCTGGGGTACATCTCCCATCTACTGTAGTCTTCCAACTTCGTTGCTTTTGAATTATGCAGATCCCTCTTTTCTCATCTCTTAGTAAAGAGGTGAAACATCACAGAGGCTAACAACAATCAGAGGGAGAGTGGCATGTTTGAATCAGTGCAGTGGTCCTTAAACTGTCTGATCCAGTTACCTCCAGTCTCAGATAATATTATCCCCACAAAAACTCAAACTCTATCATTTTACCCAAGAATCTTGGCAGAACAATTCCAAGCTGGACCCTTTACAAGTAATTAAAAAATATTCCATTACCCCAGGATATGTACAAATTACCCCCTTGGGCATAATTACTCCCACTTTAAGAGCTACCAATACAGTTTTGTCTGGAGAGGTTGTAACACATTTACTATTTTAGTTGCATAGTGCCACAAACTTTGACAAACCTTGAATTATTTTTTTTCCTATGCCAAATGGCCTTTCATTCTTTTAAGGATTTGTTTCACATGTTTAATGTCCCCAAAATTCAAGGCTTACCACTATCATCTGGGGGATTGAATACTGGATCCAAGAATGGACCTTTGAAACACGGTTTGGTGGAAAATTCCACTAAGTTTGCTTTCATTTTTGAGCACAGCAAGTCTGCATTTACAACCATACTATTTTTCCAGTGGTGATTCAGATAAAAATTACCCTAACCAAGGAATTCACATCAGTAAAATAAATGAAATAATAATAATAATAGTTCCTCAGCATTTATCTATTCTCCAGTGACCTATCTAAAACTTCTTAATACATAATAAAGGGCCATAGATCTATTGACCTCTGCAAGTCAAGAATAGATCTGAAACTTTTGCAAGGACTATCTATGGCCCGGAACCACTGCAAATAATAATATAAAAGTCAATACATAAAATCTCACTCAGTCATCCTAATACCGTATTTTCCGGCGTATAAAACGACTGGGCGTATAAGACGACCCCCAACTTTTCCAGTTAAAATATAGAGTTTGAGCGAGAGAGAGAGGGGGGGAGAGAAAACTTGATGAGTAATATGCCAAACCACATGTGTAAAGGAATAAAATAGAATACCCGTATTTTCCGGTGTATAAGACGACTGGGCGTATAAGACGACCCCCAACTTTTGAGAAGATTTTCAGGGTTTAGAAAGTCGTCCTATACGCCGGAAAATACGGTAGTTTAGGTTTCTTACATTTATGGATTTCAGAAATTAGCAATAGAAATAGCACTTAGACTTATATACCGCTTCACAGTGCTTTACAGCCCCGCCTAAGTGGTTTACAGAGTAAGTATATTGCCCTCAACAATCTGGATCCTCATTTTAGCTACTTTGGAAGGATGGAAGGCTGAGTCAACCTTGAGTCGGTCAGAATTGAACTCCTAACAACGGAATGTAGTTAACATACAATACTGCATTCTAGCCACTGCACCACCACAGCTCTTCTAGAAGATTAGAAGATAATTATCACTTTCTCTCAGTCCTACTCACCTCACAGGGTGGTGGTTGTGGAGAAAATAAGATGAATATGTTGGCTGCCTTGAATTACAGTATTTATGGAAGTAATAAAGGAGGGATGCAAACAACTAAATAAATAGTAGCTATTTGTTACATGTTAATGAACTCAAATTAAATGTACAATTGTTACTGTTTCAGAAGGCCAGACTGTTTGAAAAATCTATTTCTCATTTTTTTTCTGTCTTATATAAATGTAAATAAAGGGTGGCAACATTTCCAGTTCTTATGGGATTTGACCTTGAAGGATCAGCCATGACAAAATGGAATAGGGTGAGATCAGAATGGTATGAGAATGTTGTGAGGTCCGTTAGGGAAGGGTGATTGCAGAGCCCAGTTTTTCTGTTCTTCCTTCCTTCCTTCCTTCCTTCCTTCCTTCCTTCCTTCCTTCCTTCCTTCCTTCCTTCCTTCCTTCCTTCCTTCCTTCCTTCTCTCTGATCACCCAATTCAGCCAAATGATTCTGAGCAGCTTACAATTCTAAAATGTTAAAACAATTTAAACAATTTAAAAGACATTAAAACAATAAAATTATCCACAAAACAAATACGTTATAAACAGCAGCCATGATGATTAATCAACTAATAGTAAAGCCAAGTAACGGGGCCCTTCACACATTATTATTGTATATGTTGTTCTATTCTTGTGTTACAAGCTTCCTGGAGTTTGGTTTTAAGATGGATGGCTAAACAAATGTTTTAAATAACTAAATACAATCCATTCTAAAATAGTTTGCCTTTTGATTCTGTATTACCCAAATCCTTTTCTTCCCTCCAGTTACAAAATGCAGATTGGGCACTGAAATTAAGAACTTCATTAATATTCAACTTGTGACTTCTTGTGCAGTAAAGAAAAGCAAAAATTGCATTAATAATAATAATAATAATAATAATAATAATAATAACAACAACAACAACAACAACAGCAACAATAACAATTGGAAGGGACCTTGGAGGTCTTCTAGTTCAAATACCTGCTCAGGCATGAAACCCTATACCAAGTATTAGTCATGCTTTTTTTTCACAAAACCAAAATGAGCATTATCAAATCAAATAAGAATGGATTTTTTCAGGAAAATAAGTGATCACTACTCTCTAATTAAATATTAGGTGAAAAAAGAAACCCAAGCAGCATAATAATAGGTTACTCTTTGGAACAATAACATTTTCTAAAGCCCAAAAAGTGGAAAGATTTGTAAAGGTCATTATATAGCCCTCTGCATCACTTGTTGTAAATTGCATGCTGAGACTCACAAACTTTAGACTTTGATCTAATGGCTTTTATGATAATGTTCCTCCAATAATGAAAGAACACACTTTCCAATTTCAACATCAAATATATAAAATAAGACCTCACATAAAAAGGAAACAGTTGACATTCATTAGTGAAAGTAACTTAGATAGGTGCAGAGCATTAATTTAATGATGGGTATTGAAAATGCTAATGCTGAGAATAAAATTTATAACTTGTCTAGAAAAGAAAACGTAGAGGGTTTTCGTCATTGTATTGAGAACGTGCTCCAATTATCAAAGATTAAATGAATTGTAGCTAGAAAGTGCATCATAATTGGCCAAATCCCAGATCCATTTGGAGAGATTTGGTGACTCTTTAAGGTAAAGTAGAATTGTCTACAATATTGGGTGTAGATGTCTGCAAAATGATTTGGGCGGTGACAGCAATGCATCTGCAAATAATAATAAATATTTTGCTTCTATTTTTCCACTAATCGAATTCTATAGAATGGGGGCGGGGCATAATTTTTTATGTTGTCCTTCCCAGCTGTTTTTATAGATAGAATACAAAGAAAATAAAAACTGTTTCCACCCTGTTTTGTTTTTATACCCTGCCTTTATAATTACTGTAAACAACTTCAGGATATTTAAACTAAGAACAGGGATATAAGGGATATAGATCAGTTGAGCTTGTCTTGTGAAAAATGGTAATAATTTAGCAATATAGAGACTATTTGCCTTCCTACATATTTTCCTTTTACTTCCAAAATCTAAGTAACAGTAACAGAGTTGGAAGGGACCTTGGAGGTCATCTACACCAACCCCCTGCTCTTGTAGAAGACCTATACTATTTCTGATAAATGGCTATCCAGTCTCCTCTTAAAAGTAATGGGGCATCCACAACTTTTAAAGGCAGTTTGTTCCACTGGTTAATTGTTCTCACTGTTAGGAAATTTCTCCTTAGTTCTAGGTTGTTTCTCTCCTCGGTTAGCCTATAATCCTGGGAAATTCTTGGTAATTCCCCATGCAAATCATGATCAGATTCCACCTGCCTTTTTTATTAGAATTTTTAGATTGAGCAAGGTAGACTAAGCAAATAAACAAATAGATCCTAAATAACAAGTTTACTTTCTAGTGCCAGTGTTTCTCAACCTTGACAATTTTAAGACATGTGGATTTCAACTCCCAGAATTCCACAGCCAACATTGCTGGCTGTGGAATTCTGGGAGTTGAAGTCCACATGCCTTAAAATTGTCAAGGTTGAGAAACACTGTATCTAGTCAATGTTTCTTCAAGCTTTCCAAATCATTGAATTTTGTAGAACAGTAAGTCTACTTGTTTGTGTCTGTTTGGTATTCTTCATTAATTTTATTTTAATAAAGCAGGGATATTTTTAAAAATTGGGGAAGTAGTAAAAGAGAGCTATTTTTGCTAATAAAAATAGTTTCTGATTCTAACAGTATTCCAAGTATACTTTATTAAACTGCATGGGGTTTTTTTTCATCACCTCTCCTGATCCAAATTTAAGATTCTTTCTTCATCCTCTTCTTTCACACAGACACAATCGCACATGCAAAATTGTGCCCTCAGGGTTAACCCTGTCTTTTTATAAATTTGAACAGGTTTCAGAATAGCCCTTTGATGTCTATCCTATTCACAGTTCATACTCTTGTCAAACTCTTTTCTTTTCCATTCTAACTTATTCAGTAAATAAATAGGTTTGTGCGCGTATGTTGCATTTCATTCATTGGATGGACCAGCAATGACTTGCCAATTTCATCTCCCCCATGCAAATTGTATGGCATAATCTATGCTGTTCTCAAGATTCAGGAAAAGTTCAGAGAACTGCTAAGGAGCAGAAAGTTTTTTTTAAAAAAAAAATCTTAGTAAAAATTTCCAGGCAGTGATTCATCAACCCTTCAGATAGTAATGAAACATCATTGGTTGCAATCTGATGTTTCTAGATTATATATTGCATACACAATTATCCAACTCTGTTTAATTACCTTTTAAGCCCTTCATTTCCTTGTCAGTCTAGAATCACTTTCCCCAGTTAAAAACTGAAGTTAATCCTGGGTTTGGCCAGTTCCAAGTAGAATCTTCCAAATCATAAAGAAATTACTCTCACAAAGTCTACTCCAGGGGTGGCCCTTTTATGACTTGTGGACTTCAACTCCCAGAATTCCTCACCAGCATGTCTGGCTGAGGAATTCTGTGAGTTGAAGTCCACAAGTCATAAAAGGGCCAAGTTTGAAGACCCCTGGTCTACTCTTCCATCAATGGGAAAGCTCTAAGGCAGGGACAGGAAATGATGGCTCGCATGTCTGGCTAGGGAATTCTTAAAGTTGCCACGGTTGGATATCCCTGGTTTAAAGTTAGTATCTTATATATCAGTGATGGCAAACCTTTTAGAGACTGAGTGCCCAAACTGCAACCCAAAACCCACGTATGCATCTTTGAGTGCCAGGTGGGTGTGGCCCATTGGCTAGGTGTGGCCAATTGGGTGGGCATGGCTGCAGTGGTAACGGCAGACTGGGTGGGACTAAAAAGTTCAATCAATCAATTCCAACTTTGCAAGGACTTTTTTTTCCTGCGAGAAGTTGAAATTGACTGATTGAACCTTTTTTTTTTTTTTGCACATGGCAGTGGAGGCCTAAAGCGAAAAGGTTTTATAAAACCCAGCTGAAGCCTAGGACTGGGGCGACGACACGCGTGCCCACAGAGAGGGCTCTGAGTGCCGCCTCTGGCACTCGTGCCATAGGTTCGCCACCACTGTTATATATGTTTCTAACCTAGTTAATTAACTCTCTCTGTCATTTTCTCTGCTTCCTCCCAAATTAGCATCCTTTCTTTCATTTTATAGTCCATTCCTTTGACTAACTTTTAGAGCTAGGGCTACTTAAACAATATGTTGGCATGTCTGTGGAAAATCCTCCTATCTCTTCCCAAAACCTGTACTTCTGTTTATATACCAACCCATCTGTCAAGATTCTGCCTCCCCCAAGTTGGTTGTTTAGTTTACAATTTTAAACTTTCCCAGCTTCCCTGGAAAGCATTGAGTTACATATTGGAAAAAGTATGATTTGTTGAATCAATCTCAGTGAGCTGCATTCACCCAAACATATACAGTACCATGAATAACAATCCTGAGCTCACGACATGCTAAGGCAAACCAAATAAACTATTGAGAATTAAAACATTTTTTGTAGTTCTTAAATGTGTTCTCTGTCTTTTTCTCTCTAAATTTCAGTACCATAAAATTTGTTGCTGAAGAACCCTAGCAGGAAGTATTTTATATAGAGTCCTGATTTCTTATACACTTTTCAAGCACTGAACTGTTCAGCTGGAGCTAAAAATATAACCCTTTCTGGAAGATGTTATTGTCAATTAACTGATATTAAGACTATTAAACTGCCTGGTTATAAAGTAGCCATTTGTGGTTAGTGGGATAACAATTAAAACCAGCAGTGCTAGTCCTAATGCAATGAACCATTAATTGCAATCTGTTATTTACTGTCCAGTAATCCTTTAACACAACTGTTTCAATACCTCCAGCTTGTCTACATATCTTAACCTGTAGAAAAATCCTAAATTAGTCATTTTTAGAAAAAAACAAAAACCAAAAAACAGTTTGACAGAAGAGGAATGCTGTGAATGGGCAAAGTTGTTTAACAGCTTTGGAAATAAAGATGAGCTTTTGAAAGTTGACTGTCAAATTGGTTTTGGCATGGTTTTGGTCTTTTTATTGTTAAAACTAGGATATATTGTTAATAACAGGAATTAATATTAAGGTGCAATTAGAATAGAATATTTATTCCAAAAAGTATGGACAAAATTTAAAATTATCATTAATAGAAAGCATTCTGGTTTGTACATATACCTATCCCTTACACTGTTTTCCTTTTTAGGAAAAGCAACATGCAAAGAAACAAAAAAAAAGGAGTAAGAAATAATGAACCAATTAAATTTAAGGCATGAGATAAGAAAAGGGAAAATAGCCAAACATAAATGAGAAAAACACCATTTGTGAGGGCTGCAGCTGGCAACACAGGAAATGAGCCTGGATCAGGCAGAATCATTTTGTGAATATGAAAAGTGGACTACAAAAATCCATTATATTAAAATAGCAGGAAAAACAAACTCTTGATACTACTGCATGATCTTTCATCATAAACAGCTAAGTCTTCATGCTTTTATGTTAATTCTTTTGCCATTTGTGCATATCAATAGGCTTATGCTTAACCACATAGTTGGAGTGAAAAAAGATTTTTTTTTTCTAAGCACAGTTCATCAAACAAGCACCATTTTCATTCATTCTAGGTTGCCAAATGACTTTCTGTAATGAGCCATTTTGTTCACATCCATCCATTAATGATACTCAACAGAATTCTAAAAAGAGAAGAAGAGGAAGAAATATATTTTTAAATTGATTAATTCATTAATTTCACTGGTTTTAATTAATCAGTAACAAAGACAAAAAATCTGGATAATAGATATTGTAATGCATGGAGATAGCAGAAGAGAAGAGAAAGAACCAAATTGCAAAGACCTGCAATCAAACAACTGTGTTATTAATCAGCATTAATAAAATCACCACTGGTCAATTGCAAAAGGACAGTTTACATCCTGTGCAGATACCTTTAATACCATCAAACAACATCTGCCTATCACAGATCCTTCAGATAAAAAAATGCCAAATCCAAGCTACATCTGGATGGCTGCATGACCAATAATAATAAGATGTATATTCTCCCCCCCCTACTCCCAATGACAATCACATTCATTCCAAATATTGCCTACATTTTTGTTTATAATTATTATTAAATATTTTTATTGTGATAGTACAGTGGTACCTTGGTACTCAACTTCTTTGAAACTCATTGAATTTGGTACTCAGTGCATTTTGACATGAAAATTTTGTCCTGGTACTCATCATTTGTTTAGTATTCAACACAGAAGCTTGAACTTGTTGGTGTCAGCTGCCTTGTGACTCACTACATGGGAAAAATAGGTGTGGTACTCATCATTTTTGGTACTCATAGTCCCTCCTGGAACTAATTAACAATGAGTACTAATGCAAACTTAAAGAAAGAAAAGAAAATAGAAAAGAGTAAAAGGTGCAAGAAAGCCACTGAGTGAGGAAGGATGAAAGCATCACCCACATTCTGCAAGCACTATGTATTAGCAATAGACAAATCAAAGAAGCAAGTTCATACAAGGTTTGTATAGAATAGAATAGAATAGAATAGAATAGAATAGAATAGAATAGAATAGAATAGAATAGAACTGGAAGGGACCTTAGAGGTCTTCTAGTCCAGCCCCCTGCTCAAGCAGGAGAACCTATACCATTTCAGACAAGTGACTGTCTAGTCTCTTCTCTAAAATCTCCAGTGATGGAGTGCCCACAATTTCTGGGGGCAAGCTGTTCCACTGGTTAATTGTCCTCACTGTTAGGAAGTTTTTCCTTAATTCCAGGTTGCTTCTCTCTTTAGTCAGTTTCCAACCATTGTTTCTTGTCTTGCTCTCTGGTGCTTTGGAGAATAGTTTGATGCCCTCTTCTTTGTGGCAGCCCCTCAAATACTGGAATACTGCTATCATGTCTCCCCTGTTTCTTCTTTTCTTTAGACTAGCCAAACCCAAGTCCTGCAGCCATTCTTCATATGTTTTAGTCTCCAGGGCTTTGATCATTTTAGCTGCTCTTCTCTGAAGTTTTTCCAAGGTCTCAACATCTTTTTTGTAGTATGGTGATCAAAATTGGTTGCAATATTCCAGGTGTGGTCTTACTAGAGTTTTATAAAGCGGTACTAATACTTCGTGTGATCTTGATTCTATGCCTCTGTTTATACAACCCAGGATTGTATTAGCTTTTTTGGCGATGGCTGCACACTGCTAGCTCATAATCAAGTAATCATCCACTAGGACTCCAAGGTCCCTCTCACAGTTGCTGTTTTTGAGCCAGGTCTCACCTAATCTGTATTTAAACCTTTGGTTTTTCCTGTCTAAATGTAAAACTTTGCTTTTCTCCACATTAAAACTCATTTTGTTGGATAGGGCCCATTGTTCAAGTTTATCAAGATCTTTTTGGATCCCGAGTTTGTCTTCTGGGGTGTTGGCTATTCCTGTCAATTTAGTGACATCTGCAAATCTGATGAGTTTCCTTTCTATTCCCTCATCTAAGTGATTAATGAAGATATTGAAGAATACAGGGTCTAAGATGGAGCCTTGTGGTACCCCACTGCTTACTTCTCTCCATGTGGATGTAGTACCATTGAGGACTACATGCTGAGTATGGTTTGTCAGCCAGCTACCTTTTTCTAGCTTACTAAGCAGCAGGTTGTGGTCTACTTTGTCAAATGCGCTACTGAAGTCTAAGTATACTGTGTCCACAGCGTTTTGCTGGTCTGCTAATTTAGTCAGTTTAGAAATTAGTTTAGAATGAATGTGTAACCTTCCAGCCAGGATATTCTTCCTTCAACACTTCTTTGACTAACACCTGGGTCCAATATTGTATCCTTATTACTAGCTTCAGCTAAAACTTTCACAGAAAGTAAAGATCAGTAGGAGACACATTGATTCTGTGAATACCAAATGAAACTTAAATTGCCCAATGAAGAATCACAGAGAAAGCCATGCTCTTTGCACGCAACTCAGTAGAGATGTAAGAAGAAAGCAAGAGGGCATTTTTCTAATTGGAAAGTGGAAATCCTACCCTGATAAATTCATTTGCCTCTCCTTTGAAAGTACTACACCATCACTTGAAAATATTCATTTAATATATCAGTAACATAGGTTTGTCTCAGTTTAAGTTTCATTCACATCAGTGCTTAGCTCTTTTTCATTTAATCACTTTACTTGGTTTGTATTTTTATCACCTTATCGTATACTTTTGAGTGACAGAAATAACAGCATCAATTTTAATTGTCATTTGAGAAAAATTGGAGGATAAAGTAGAACAGATACTTCCATAATATTAAACAAACAACCATGTCCTGCACAACGTAAGCAAGTAAATGTACATACACAAATCTTTTTATTGTGAAAAGTGAAGTAGAGGAAATACAATATGCATAAGCTGCCTCTTCTGCTATAGAGTCAATAAATTCCACTAAAACCAGTGAAAATTAATATATTTACATACAGCTAAACATCAAATTTTTCACTGTGCATAATTATTTAGAAGGAAGAGTAACATTAGTTTCCTAGTTGCTTTCAATGTTGGTTTCATAATTCTTCAAATATTGACAATATAGTTCAGTCATGGCTCTTTTGTTAAAAGGTACAAGGCTAGAGTCCAATAAGCTCCTATTAGACAAGTGCTCATAATGTTCCAGCTGATCTCCTTATCTCGGTGAAATATTCCTCTGTGCTCCCTTGAAACATTCAGCAATAAATTAATCATTTATGGGATGTGAAGTTATGCTGCTGAACACCCAGCTGATCAAAATAATGAGGTCACTGAGCTTCATGAAAGTGCCGGTACGATAGTTACTGAAATTCTCAACATCGTTAAAAGACATTGAAATATTCTCAGATGTGAATAGTTAGGTAATAATGGGAATAGCTGGGGACACAGTTAAAGGGAATGCTTCTATGGAGCAAAAAAAAAACTTTTTCCCTATCTCTCTCAAATCTTAGGTTTGTCTGCAACTAAGGTTTAATGTAATCAACATCCCTCTTAGCTAAGCAAGGTGTTGGGTCCAGCAAAGGCTTGCATCATCGAATAGGAAACATGATCGGTTTTGCTGATTTTTTTTCTTCAGCTCTCTAATTTTCCATCCTGCTTTGAAGGTCCCCCAACACTCTGGGATCATTCTGAGGATGGAGGGATGCCAAAATTGCCTTCTTCCATGTTTCTCTGAAAGACGTCCTAATGGATCTTCCATCAGAGACAGCTTCAGATTGGATGCAACCTTCACTACAAGTTTCCTCCTTAAGTACCTGCCCAATCAACTTCGATCTAATGGAATGGCCTTTGGGAGAATGACATATTCCAAGGCTTTGCTCTGTGGCAACCTCAAAGGAGGAATTTCCTTCCATCTTCATCTTCATATTCAACTCGCTGTTCAAGTTGCTAAGTACTTGATCTCAGTGCGATACATATGTTCACTCAAACATTTGGTTAAATAGAAGCTGCTGTGCCTCTTGATTTGCTTCAGAATTGTCATTTATTATAGTACAGTAAAAGCTTATTAGACACATTTTGTAATCATTTTAAGTATGCACTTAAAGTATGATTACAAAATTTGTATAATAAGCTCTTATTATACAAATAAAAAGTTTGATAGATTAAATTATGGCTTACTTTGCTAACAACTTGGTTCCTGCATTGAGGTTTGTATGTAACCTTTAAATAGGTTTAAGCTGTTACAAATCAATATTAATACATAATGGAGGCTTTGGATGAAGACAGTGAGGAGAATTGGAAAAAGAATGTTGGGTCTATTTTGTCTTTTCTCACTTCCATTGACTACTGAACCGAAGCATATATCTTAAGATTGGCAGTGACATATTTGTGTGAAATATGCTAATGTAGCAGATTTCCTACATTTGCTCAAAAGACGCTGCATTAGCAAGTTTTCTAGCTCTTTTTGAGTTTCTCAACTGATTTTCTGCTTCTATTACCTCTTATTACATAAAGTCTATTAAATAGTTGTTTTTTCTCTACAGGACATAGAGCTGCAAATTCATATATCAGATGAGCTATTTCAAATTATTATTTACTCTTAAAATGTTCCAATTTCTACAGGGCAGCTTTACTCAATACAATGATTAGAGGGATGGAGGTTAAAACATATGAAGAACGGTCGCAGGAATTGGGTTTCTCTAGTCTAATTAAAAGAAGAACTAGGGGTGACATGAAAGCAATGTTCCAATATTTGAGGGGTTGCCAGAAAGAAGAGGGGGGGGGTCAATCTATTTTTCAAAGCACCAGAGGACAAAACAAGAAATAATGGATGGAAATTAATCAAAGAGAGAAGCAAACTAGAACCAGTGGAAATTAACCAGTGGAATGGCTTGCCTTCAGAAGTTGTGGGTTCATCACTGGAGGCGTTTAAGAAGAGACTGGACAGCACTTGTTTGGAATGGTATAGGGTCTCCTGCTTGATTGGACTAGAAGACCTCCAAGGTGCCCTCCAACTCTGATTTTCTGTTCTCTTCTGTCTCTAAATATTTGAATGACATTGTTAGAATTCTGAGATATCTGTAAGGTACCAAACTGTGGAGATGTAACGTGGTAGATTTATCAGAAGCATTGTATCAGCATTTGAGGAAAATGTCATTTCCAAAAAAAATGACAAACATACATACAATATATATGCGAAAGTGATATGCTAGCAAGCAGAACCTTCTTATCCTCTAATATCAACTACAGCAGAGGTCCTCAACCACTAGTCTGTAGACCAGCACCGGTCTATAGCATGCCAGCAACTGGTCCGCACAAACAACCAAAGTCCCATCTGCGGGATGCAGACAGCACACGAAACCACGCCCCCTCTGGTTCATGGAAAAACCTCTCTCCACAGAACCGGTTCCTGATGCCCAAAAGGTTTGGAGTCACTGAGCTACAGAATGTTCCCAAATCAAGTTTTGTCCTTTTTGCTGAGCCAAACGTATATTCTGCATGCTTTGAAAAGATTCCCACTGGCATTGGGGTCTGCAGAGCTGAAATGTGGATCAAAGAAAAAGCTTATTAAATTTTATTTTACAATAAAAGGTAAAGTATTGACAAAAAAAACCTACATATATATATATATATATATATATATATATATATACACACACACACACACAATTAAATAAAACAATCCTTAAACTAAAACTAGAACAGAAAAAAAAAACAGAAATACCAAAGGAAAAAATGACTTTATATATTAAAATTATCAATAGGATAGTTTATTAATAAATACTATAGAGTACTATGGTGTAATTTACAAAAAATGTTATTGTAAAGTATCCCCCAAACTCTGCCAAAGTAGTACATATTGCTTCATTCTTTGCTTTGAGAAAACACTGACTTTTCCAAGAAGGATAAATCACACATTTCCAAAAGCCACTCATTACATTTGGAATAAACAGTTTTTCAGTTCCTCAGTATAATTGTTTTAACCCGCTCCCCCCTCCAGGCTTGATTCAATTGTATTATCTGATAAACAGTCAGATTCCAAAGCTTTAGTGTACAATTGGACATCATATCAACATCTTTAACATTTTAGATTTTAGGAAAATCAAATCTTTAATTCCTATAAAACTACTTACAGTATATGCATTAAAGTATAATTCCAAAAGAGCACCAAATCATGTTATATGCAACCATGAATCCCCACAATTTTATACTCCTAATAAAGAAAATCTGATGTCCATCTGTTCAAGCACAAGGAAAGACTTGTATTCAACAATAGTGACCAAGATAGAAGAAAAATGTCAGTAACTTGCTTCACAGCTGAAATTATGTATAGCAGTAAGCTGTAAGATCAGGGTCTCAACTAACTGAGCTGCATTGTGGTATATCTATTAAAGGTTCCAGCAATCTGTCCTGTTTTGATTCTGGTCATTACAGAATAACTATTATCACTTATCTTAATTGATTTGAAATTCCTAATTTTGTCCTATCGACACAAAGATCAAGCAAGAAACATTTAAAGGGTTCCACAAAAAAAATTTTTTTTTACTTAGATCGTAAAAGGCTTAATGCTCCAATCCTGTCTGACTGGAAAACTAGGGTAGAGCAGCTCCATTCCATCTGTCGACAGATTCAGAACAAGAGGAGGCCCACCCTTTCAAAGCTCCTTATTGTGGGCTCTGTCTATGTGCTCTGGCAGAGATAATGACAAATTAGAGGTATTAAACAAACAGATTGGGGGCAGATGGGAAGTTTTGGATCTTCTGGATCTTGGTTAAAGGTATTCTTGAGCCATTTCTTTCACAAAATAAATTTGTTCCAGATTCTTCATTTCGTGTCCCAGAAGGACTTGTTTTTCCATTGTACTATGTCTGCAACAAGTTCATCCAAATTATTACGGTTGCTTCCAGACAGTGGGGATTGTAATGCTAACAATTAAAAACCATTATGCAATCGCTTCTTTCTGTGTGTGTGTCCCGTTAGCATCTTTTCACTGGAAATTAAAATGGTGTCAGGCGTGGAAAAAGATGAGTGAATTACAGATCAAATAATTTTGGACGAGGTCCAAATAAAATTCTGTAAATAAGGCAGGAAATGTCTGTCACAAAAGCCTCAGTTGGAAGCACCTTCAGACCCTGCTCCATAAGTTGGTCATTGTTTGGAAAGGACCTGCACAATTCATTATATTTATTATAGAAATAATAATGAATATTACAGAATCCACTAAAGAAGGGGCATATGTGGAGGTTCCATGAAATTTAAAATCCAAGTGTGTATAAATGTAAAAAGAAGGACATGGCTTCAACCCCCTGGTTGCATCTGCCATTTTCATACTGTTGACAATGACCCTTCCCCTGTTGCTCCTGCACTAAATCTGTCAGACATTTTTAAATGATATATTTTTACACATGGATTCATTATTTCTCCCGAGACTTAACTTGGAGTTTCAGAACTCGCTAGAATAGGCCATCTATTTACTAAACAAGCATTTTCTCCCATCTCATTTACCATTCCAGCTTCTTGAAGAATCGTCTTAAAGAAGACATTAATGAACAAAGGAAAGAGAATCCAAGAATCCAAGAGAGTGTTATCTGATGTAATATATTTAAACTCTGGATTTAATTATAGGAACCTATGGGGATTCATTTTTTGTTTGTTTGTTTATGAAAATTTATATGACTGCCTAACTCACTTTCAGTGAATCAGGGCGGCTTACAAAGAGATGTCTTGGAGAAGGCATCCACAAGCCTTTGGAGGAGAAGAAACATGCATTAAGTGCAGAAGAAGCATGCACTAACTGTGGGTTGTAGTGGGATGGGAGGAAAAATAAAAAGACTCAGACTGGTTCCCCTCTAACTCCCTGGGGATGGTGGAGAAAGAAGGAGAAACACAAGCATACTTGCAAGATTCTTGGCAACCATGACAATTCTATTACTACAGATTTCTTAATAAAGCCTAGTTCTAATGATCCTGTGGAGACATTATTACTATTATTAATTATTATGGTTTCTCACAGAGTCAGCCAGATGCTCAGACTGGATTTGGCATTTTTATCTGCCTATCGAGTCCTTCCCAAGGACCTAGGATAGGCAGATGCTGTTTGATAGTGTTAAAGGTATCGTCACAGGATGTAAACTGTTCTAAGTAAAACAGCCTTTTGCAAGTGACTGGTGTGATTTTTGCCAAGGCCAGTGGTGTTTAAGTGATGTTCAGGTTGTTTTCAGATTGTACCCAAGTACCCAAAGATTGGTACTATCTTTGCTTTCTTTTGCCACAGTCATTCCAATTCTATTTGCAGGGCTTTGTATTTTGTGATTTCCCCCCC